>NW_020954652.1:15493529-15506250 GCF_900497805.2 Vombatus ursinus
CTTTAATGTGCTTCCCCTCCATGCTCCTCCCACTGGCTGAATCTTTAGTTAGTTTTGGGTGCTCTTGGACAGGCAAACAAAAATACCTCAAATTCATTCTTATTTCTATATGTATTAGATTTTTTTTTTTGAAGCAAGAATGTTATCCTAAATGTATAAAAAACCCTTTTAGAAAATTAATTTATATCGTGTTAAAAATTTATGGATACTGATGTCAGGAGTTGATGGTAAAAGGGTAGGGGCTGACCCAGTAGACTTAATTTTCACTGAGAAATTAAAGAATTTTTTTAAACTTTAAAAATATAGCTTTAATAATATCATAAATTAACTTTAATAAAAGTCTGGCAAGTTGAAGATTTACTAAGAAGTCCAAAAGCTCTTGTTTGAAATTTCATTTGCCTTTGTTAAATGTTCTCAATGCTATTTCCCATCCAGATCCAATTAATGAAGAGTTAGTATTTCACATCTTACATCTACAGTCTTTCCCAAAGAAGCAATTCACTGCTAAGACATATAATATTTTCCTCTTTTATCAAATTAATTGTGCAAAACATAAAGGCATTTAATTAAAACAAAAACATCCCATTTATTCAACATGTTTTTGTTATTGAGTCGTTTTTCAGTCATGTCTAACTTTTTGTGACTGACCCCTTTTGGGGTTTTTCTTGGCAGAGATACTGAAGTGGTTTGCCATTTCCTTCTCCAGCTCATTTTACAGATTACATTTCAGAAATGAGGAAACTGAGGCTAACAGGGTTAAGTGATTTGCCCAGGGTCACACAGCTAGCAAGTGTCTGAGGCTGGATTTGAACTAAGGGAGATGAGTCATCCTGATTCCAAGCCCAGCGCTCTATCCACTGTTCTACCTAGCTATTCATTCAGCATATTATTTGGTTTTTAAAAATGAAAATGATGATGATGATAGCTAACATTTATATAGCATTTTCTCTGTGCTAGTAACTGTACTAGGTGATTTATACTTGTTATCTAATTTGATCCTCACAACAGCCCTGAGAGGTAAATGCTCTTATATTCATTTTACAGTTAAGGAAACTATGGCAGATAGCTTAAGTGAGTTGCCCCAGGGTCAGCACAGTAAGTATTTGAGGCTAAATTTGAACTCAGTTCTAAGTACAGACCAGGGCACTCTACCCATTGCGCCATTTAATGCTAACACTAATCTTTGTGTCATTGTCTTCTGATAGTTTTTTCTCTAGCTTACTGAAATTTTATATGCCCATTTATTTTTTTTAAGTGAGTTTTATTTTGATTCTAGATTTGTAAGCTCCAACCATTTGTTTTATTCCTCTCCAAGTCCAGGAAGCAGTGATTCTGTGTTCTTTTGGACTCTGTATCGTTCCAAAAATATTGCAAACACTCAAATATTAATCTGTGATGATATAAAAAACCATGGTAGAAAATATGCAGTAATAGAACAAAATTTCTCAGTCACCTCCTTTGTTTTACCTTCTTTACTGTATACCTTTTGGGTTTTTTGTTGCTAAAAATGCTGTTTAACACCATTGAATAGGACATGTAGTTAAATGATGTATCTTAAGATTTGCTGAAGGAAGAAATTAATTTTTGTGACAGATCAGTGAAGCTTTAGGGCTACCTGTTGCTGTTTTTATTTATACAAGTTATTCTTCCTAACTTGTAATTATTGATACATAATTGGCTTCTTGCGATATGCTGGAGCATTACACAGTATTAATTTACCTCAGTAGTTCAAGGATCTGTGATTTCATCTATCGAACTAACTTGGTGTAGTGGAATGTGTAGCAGACGTCAGGAATTGGATTCACAGCCCTCTTGCTTCTTACTATCTGTGTGACCTTAGCCAAATCAGTTAACTTCTCTGGGGCTCAAGTTTCCAACATCTGTAAATGAGGTTGTATAAGATGTCCTCTTAGGTCCCTTCCAACTCTAAATCTGTGTTACATTTGGCATTCTTTCCGTTGATACTGACTGTAACCTGTCATAATTGATCAAGTTGATAGGACTAAAAGAAATAAGAAACATCATTTGTTGATAGCCATTCTTTGTTACTGAGCCCCTCGGATCCAGGTTAGCCTGGCCCTCCAACTTGAATTGAACCAGATAACCAATGAGAGTCCTCATTTAACTCGGAAATTCTGTGATTCTGTGAATGGAGGTAGGAAACATGCAGACATACTGAAAGCAGATAGAAATGACAACTGAACAGAGAGAAAAAATACAAGAAAAAGGTACAGTTTAGAGCTTCATTATTTAAGCTATCTCATAGCTTAGAGAATATATTCCTTGTCGGGAAAAGGTAAAAATTTTGTTCAGTATTCTGTTGGAGTGGGCAAGGATGTGAGCATGATATAGTGATAAGAAATGATTGACTGGTAGTCAGGAGATATGATTCTACATCTAGTCTTGTTATTATTGTGCTGTATAGGACACATTTTTGGATTTGTAGGCAGACATGAATGAATTTGGACAAGTCACAGAATCTTATCCATTTCCTCATTTGTTAAAGTGAGGATGTTGAAGTAGGATGACCTTTGTCAGATGTCCCTTCTAGCACCAAGTCTGTTATTTTTTGAGCTGAACTATCCATGTGACCTTGGGAAACTTTCAGTCAATTTCTATGGTTCTTAGTTTCTGCTATAAAATGAGGAGTTGGACTAGGTCAGGAGTTCCTCAACCTGGAGTCCATAAAGTTGGTTTTTATTTTTATTTTTTTGTCATTGTTGGGGATTTTTTTCTTTTTGTTTTAAATTTTTTTGAGATTGCTACAGTGGATAGAGGACAGTTGGGAAGATCAGAGTTTAAATCATTACTGGTTATAAGATTTTGGGTGTGTAGCTCTGTTTGCCTTAGTTGTCCTCATCTGTAAAATGATTATAATAATAGCAACTTCCTCCCAGGGTTATTGTGAGTATAAACTTACATATTTTGAAAGTGTTTTATAAATCTTAAAACATTTTAGTATAATGGCTGTTATTATTTCTATGTATTTTATGAATTTAAAAACATTTATTCTGAGAAGGGGTCCATGGGTTTTACCTTATGCCAAAGGAGTCCATAAGTAAAAAAAGGTTAAGAACTCCTGGACTAATTGATCTCTAAGGAACTTCTAGCTCTGATATTCTGTGGTTATGTGAGTATAGGCCTTCAGTCAAAGAAATGATCAAAATAAAAAGAGAATGCCATTATCTTGAAAATTCGCTTAGGTGGAGCATCTCATTTCCTATCAGTGCTGGCAAAGGGGCTGCCTCTCAGACATCTTGAACCTGTGGCCTGTGGCCATCTTAAACTCCACATGTCTAAAGCTGAATTATCTTTTTGTTTTCATTGTCTTTCAGTTTTCATTAGCTTTCCCTCCAAATCCTTTCCACTTTCAAACTTCCCTATTACTGTGGAGGGCACCACCATCCCAGTTTCCCAGGTTCACAGCCTAGGTGTCTTCTTCCACTTCTTACTCTCTCGCTTCCCCTCACCCCACCTCACCTCTTACTTCTTGCCAAAATCTGTCAATTTTACCTTTGAAACATTGCTTGCATATTCCCTTTCTCTTATCTGACTTTGTTACCACTTTGGTGCAGGCCTTTATCACCATATGTCTGGACTATTGCAATAGTTTTGTGGTTGATTTGCCTGCCACAAGCCTCTCCTCACTCTGGTGCATCTTACACTCACCTGTCAAAATGATCTTAAGGAACAAGTTTGACCATGTCACTCCTCTTCTCAATAAACTCCAATAGCTCCCTGTCACTTCCAGAATAAAATATAAAATCTTCTCTTTGGAGTTAAAAACCTTTTATCACCTGTCCCGACCCCTACCTTTCCAATCTTACCGTACCTTAGACACATACCCATGTACTCTTTAGTTCATTTACACTAGTCTCCTTGCTGTTCCTCAAATCAGACTCTCCATCTTCAATTCTGGGCATTTTCACTGATGTCCCCCATGAATGGAGTGTTCTTCCTCATCTCTATCTTCTTGACTTCCATCAAGTCCCAGATAAAAGCCTACCTTCTATAGCAATCCTTTCCCTAACCCTCTTAATTCAGATGCCTTCTCTCTGTGGATAATTTTCAAATTGTTACATATGTAGCTTATTTTTTACATAGTTGAATTCCTCAAGGGCAGGGACTATCTATTGCCGTTCTTTGTATTCTCAATGCTTAACATAGTAACTACCTAATAAATGTTTGTTGACTTATTTTTTTTGAAAAGCAGGTTTGTCACAATTATTTTGTTTTGAAAACACTGTAAGATTATGCGTGTTATGTGTTTATATATTCTTTAATTTGTAGTAGGACTTTTGGAGCCATATGTCTGGTAAATGATTTTCAGTCTAATTTTGGTAAATGTGCTTCATGTGTAAAGTTAACAGAAGCCAGTATATGGATCTGATTTATTGTGTAGGCATTTCTATGGGAATCCCAAAGCTTTGTATGGTCAGGGCTTAGTTTTTAGTGGTGAAATGAAAAGCACCAATCCAAAAAACAAACAAACAACACCCAAATCCTCTCCAGTTTGGCTTTAACTTTGTTTGTATTACTTCCCCCCACCCTCACTCTCCTTGGCAGCCTTCACTAGCACAGTAGCTAAATTGCACGCATCAGGAATCTACCATAACTATTTAAAAAGAAATCCTTTTGAGGCAATAGTGTCATCCTAATCTTAATCTTATTTTAATAAGATATTTATTGATTATCAAACTTAATTTTTATGAGAATTTACTTAAGCAGACACTTAACTTTACATATCAAGCTCCTCCTCACCAGGTAATTTGCCCATGTTGGTTATCTTCATGTGTTCATAATGGGAATGGACCAGGCATAGGCTGTCCTTCCTAGTAGTTGAGGGTGTTGTAAGAAAGTGAAAAAGAGCCTGGAACATGCAATCCTCATAATACTTTCCTTAGTGCCCTTGTAGCATAAGCAAAAGCGGTGAAAAATAAAAATAAAAATCTATAGGAGCTCAGGAGCAGAATACCCTGCTGTCCACCAGTGATAGTGGGCAACGGTCTGACTTGCAGGGAAATAGAACCTATTATCTCATCTTTAGCACAGTCTCTTAGAACACAAATATACTACTGAATAGGAACCTTGGAGCTCTCCAGCCTGACCAGTTTGCCACATTGGACTTTTTGTCTCAGCATATGTCCTTTATCTTTACTATTTCTTATCAGTTTCCAATAGAAGGCCTTTAGGAATCATTTGAATATCATGTATTTATATATCATCACTTTTAAGAAAGTCAAATGTTTTAAAGATTTTAACCCATTTTCTAACCATCAGCCTAGTGGTCTAAAACAGCTGTGGGCACCTAGGTGGCCCAGTGATAAGATGCTGGTCCTGGAATCAGGAAGATTTGAGTTCAGATCTAGCCTCAGACACTTAACAGCTGTGTGACCCAGAGCAGATCACTTAATTTCTTTGCCTCAATTTCCTCATCTGTAAAATGGGGGTAAGATAGCAACTACCTCCCAGGATTGTCGTGAAGATTAAGTGAGATAATACTTGTAAAGTTCTTGGCATATAATTAACACAAGTCAGTTACATAAATGTTAGTTATTGTTATTGATTGGCAAACTGTCTTCTCTGAGCACTATTTGTGAAGCCAGGTAGTGCCTATGGGTTAGGCAGAGTTAAGATACAGACAGGAGAACACATAGGAGTTGTGTGTATAGTGAGGATTGATAGGGGACCAGTGACAACACTTGAGTTGTCACTCAGTGACAGCAGTGCAACAAGTTGCCAGCAGGTACAAGGACAGAATTATTTAATTAGTGTAATGACTGAGGTTTAAATTTACTTTAGATTCATTCTAGTGACTTGTTGATTTTGCTTTGACCACTGGGTTTTAAAGAACAATAAATAAACCACAGCCTGTTTTCCTTGAATGTTGTTTGATTGAATGGTTATGTCTAGCCTTGCAGAATTCATGGAGCCCATAAGTAGCTTGTAGTCTGATGTGTTGGATAGCTAGAGGATGACTACAAACAGTGAAAACTCCAATGTAATGCAATGGAAAGAGCACATTTTTTCCATTGGCTTTTCTCCTTACTACCTGTGGGATCTTGGGCAAGGCCTTAACTTCTTAGACTAGAGTCTTAGTTTACTCTTTAGTAACATGAGGGGCTTCAACTAAATGACCTTTACATACCCTTTCAGTTAAAATCTGTGATGTGATATATGATGTATTTTTTTTATGGTAATTTTTATTTATTTTTTTTGTTTTCAACATTTACTTCCATATGATTTTAAGTTCCAAATTTTCACCCCATCTCGCCCCTCCCCCACCGCAAGGTGGTGTGCATTCTAAATACCCCTTCCCCTAGTCTGCCTTGCCTTCTATCTCTCCCCTCCTTCTCTTATCCCCTTCCCCTTCAATTTTCCTGTAGGGCAGGATGGATTTCTGTACCCCATTTCCTGTATTTCTTATTTCCTAGTTGCGTGTGAAAACTTTTTTTTTTAAACATGTGTTTTTAAAACTTTGGGTTCCAAATTTTCTCCCTTACTCCCTCCCCACCCACCCTCATTGATAAGGCAAGCAATTAAATATAGGTTATATATGTGCAGTTATGCAAAACACTTCCATAGTAGACATGCTGTGAAAAACTAACTTTATTTCCCTTAATCGTATCCCGCCCACCCATTTATTTTATTCTTTCTTTTGACCCTGTCCCTCCTCAGAAGTATTTGCTTCTGGTTACTCCCTGTCCCAATCTGCCCTCTTCTCTATCATTCCCCTACTCTCTTGTCCCCTTCCCCCACTATTTTCCTGTAGGGTAAGACAGATTTCCACACCCAATTGAGTGTTATGTTATTCCCTCCTTAAGTCAAATCCTATGAGAATAAGATTCACCCATTCCCTCTCACCTTTCCCTGTTTCCCCTCCACTGTAAGAGCCTTTTCTTTTGTTTTGTTTTGTTTCTTTAATGGGATAATTTACCCCGTTCTACCTCTCCCTTTCTCCTTCTCCTAGTATATTCCTCTCACCCCTTAATTTTATTCTCCAGATATGACCCCTTCATTTTCAACTTACCCTATGCCCTCTATTTATCTATTTATATCTATATATATGTACATATACATTTTTCTCCTCCAACTACCCTAATGCTGACAAAGGTCTCATGAGTTACAAATATCATCTTTCCGTGACGGAATGTAAACAGTTCAATTTTAATAAGTCTCTTATGATTTTCTCTTTCCTGTTTACCTTTTCATGTTCCTCTCGAGTCTTGTATTTGAAAATCAAATTTTCTATTCAACTCTGGTCTTTTCATCAGGAATGCTTGAAAGTCCTCTGTGTCACTGAATGACCATTTTTTCCCCTGCAGGATTATACTCAGTTTTGCTGGGTAGATGATTCTTGGTTGTAATCCTATCTCCTTTGCACTCCGGAATATTATATTCCATGCCCTGCAATCCCTTAATGTAGAAGCAGCTAAATCTTGTGTTATCCTGATTGTGTTTCCACAGTACTTGAATTGTTTCTTTCTGGCTGCTTGTAATATTTTCTTCTTGACCTGGGAACTCTGGGATTTGGCTACAATATTCCTAGGAGTTTTCCTTTGGGGATCTCTTTCAGGAGGAGATTGGTGGATTCTTTCAATTTCTATTTTGCCCTCTGGTTCTAAAATATCAGAGCAGTTTTCCTGGGTAATTTCTTGAAAGATGACATCTAGGCTCTTTTTTTGATCATGGCTTTCAGATAGTCCAATAATTTTAAAATTCTCTCTCCTGGATCTGTTTTTCAGGTCAGTTGTTTTTCCAATGAGATATTTCACATTGTTTTCTAATTTTTCATTCTTTTGGATTTGTTTTACAGTGTCTTGATTTCTTATAAAGTCACTAGCTTCCAATTCCTCTATGCTAATTTTTAAGGAAGTATTTTCTTCAGTAATCTTTTGGACTTCCTTTTCCATTTGGCCAATATTGCTTTTTAGGGCATTCTTCTCTTTTTTGGCTTTTTGGACCTCTTTTGCCATTTGGGTTAGGCTATTTTTTAAGGTGTTATTTTCTTCAGTAATTTTTTGGGTCTCCTTTAGTAAGCTGTTGACTTGTTTTTCATGATTTTCTTGCATCACTCTCAGTTTTTCCTCTGCTTCTCTTACTTGCTTCTCAAAATCCCTTTTGAGCTCTTCCAAGGCCTAGGACTGTTTCATATTTTTCTTGGAGGCTTTGGATGTAGGAACTTTGGCTTCGTTGTCTTCTTCTGGTTGTATGTTTTTGTCTGACTCTTTTTGTGCTGCTTACTCATGATCCCGGCCAATTACTTGAGTTTTAAACTCTTTGTTAAGGTAAATGTCTGTTTCCAATGTGGAGAATGTACTGTCCCAAGCTTCGGGGGTTTGTACAGCTGTTTTCAGAGATACTTCTAGGGACCTGAAAATTTTCAGTTCTTCCAAGGTGCTATGATAAGGGTCAAGGTGTTCTCTCTCTACCGCCACAATAAGCTTCACCTCACCAGCGTTCCTCCTCACCCCAGGACCGTCCCTCGGAACTGTGAGCCAGATAGAAGCATAGGTAAAGCAAGAGATTCCTGCCTCAGCACTGGCAAAGAGATCCCAGCAATCCCCCTCTGATCAGCCACTCGATTGCTCCTCAGTCTGTGGGCCTGAAGCTCAGGAAAAAGCCAAGGCCCCGGGCTGTGCTCGAGACTTGAGGCTGAGACCTAGCTTCTCTCTCACCACAGTCACAGACTTTTCCCACTGATCTTCTAAGTTGTCTTTGGTGTTCATGGGTTGAGAAGTCTGGAAACCACCACAGCTGCCTGCGATTCAGCCCTCTGAGACCTGCTGCAGGGTCGCTGCAACCTGCACACCCACGCTGAGCTGCCCTCTTCTCCCCGTCCAGCACGATATACCTTTCCCATCAACCATGCAGGCTGTCTTTGGCTGAAAATTTGTTTCACTCTGTCTTTTTGTGGGTTCTGCTGCTTTAGAATTTGTTTAGAGCCATTCTTTTAGGTATTTGGAGGGCTTTGGGAGAGAGCCCAAGACAGTCACTGCTTTCCCTCCACCATCTTGGCTCCGCCCACCCTATATGATGTATTTGAACCTGCTACTGTGGAAAAGTTCCGATTTTCCCTAATTTGCTAATATTCTGATTTTTAATTAGACCGAGTTGAAAATATGCGCCCCAACTCAGGCCTTCCCCCTCCCCCACTCGACCAAAAAAAAAATGAAGGTAAAGGATCAGTACTGTATTTTTTCTTCTTAGTATCTTTACCTAACTTAGGATGTGGCCCTGCCTAAAATGTATTTTTTCTTCTATATAAAAACGGACATAGATTTAGAGATGAAAAGGAGAGAAGAGGTCATCTAGTCTCCCACCCCCTTGTGTTTACAAATGAAGAAACTCAAGTACAAAGAGGTTGCCAAAGGTTGTAGTGATAGTAAGTAGCAGAGTCATATTCCAGTCATGTGACTCTGGATCCTGTCTTCTTTTAACTGTTAGTCCCTTCTATTTTAAAATGATGGATTATTAATTATAAATGTTCAGTTGCATTTTAGACCTCTAACAAAGACTTTGCAAACATAGCAGTGATAAACTCAGCTTTCCATATGTGTTATATCACAGAAAATAACTGGCTAATACTGTAGCCTGCTTGGTCAATGTGGGTGGATTCATCTTTTAGTGTGTACTGTAATTAATATTTTTGGTTTCCTTTGTAGATGTGAACCAAAGTGACCAGCATTAATGAATAGAGTTGCAGAGGCAGTTTCTACAAAATGAAACTTGAGGCGAATTGCTTTTGAAACAGATCAAAATTGATATTTTGAGAGGCAGATTAGAAATTCATCCGCATATTTCTCCTTCACTACCTTCTTTTGTAATTGTAAATTCCTTATCTGAAAAATGAAGCTCATAATAACAGCTTCCTTTATAAGGAGAGGAGGAGGATTGGCTAATAATAATAATTAACTGACTTATTTAGATATAGTGTATTGTGAAGTACATTATATAGATACATATTCTCATTTGATCTTCTCTGAAGCTCTGTGTAGGTACTATGGGTATTTTATACATAAAACTGAGGTTTACACTTAGTTAAATTGTCACACAGTAAGTGTCTGAGGTGGAATGTAAAGCCAAATCTGTCTTAATATCAAGTCTAAGCCCTTTTTCCTACATGATGCTGCTTCTTGATAGTAGTTATTCTGCCTCACAATGATAAGAAATCCATTTTTTCTTGTTTACTAGATTCAGAGGTCGTATTTCCTTATGTTATTAATGTTTTCTCTGTTGCTTTATCTGCTTGTGTTCATATCTTTGAGTTTTCTTCTTTCTGAGATCTTTGGAAATTTAATCTTTTCTATACTGCCTTCTCCTATTCACTTTGTGCTTTTGTCCCCTCTTGTGGTTTTCCTGAGAACTTGATCCCAAAGCTTCTCAGCTGCCTTCTAATGGGCAATTCATAGTCCACCAGCCTAGCTCTCTGCCCCACATGACTTTATGGTGGTCAAAACTGGCCTCAGCTAGATGCTGTGCTCTTTCCCTCAGACTTAGTGAAATACTGTTCCTTAATTCTCTAGCCCTTTACCAGGCAGTTCAGAGCTTCGCACCTCTAGTACTACAGGGTTGTGATCTTTGGCCAGTTTTTGTTCCTGAAGGACTATGGCTACATGGCTTGTTCAGGCTTCCACAGCAAGGTCTTCATGGCACAAAAAAGGAGGACTAAGAGTGTGGGGTTAGGTTTTGTTGTTAAGCCTAGTGTCAAGTCCTTTAGTCTGCTACTGCAGCCTTGCTGTCATCTTGTTGCCAAGTAGTATGGAAGGTGAGGAACAGATGCTGATAGTGAGCTCAGTGTCAGTGGGCATCAGTGTAATTTTGTGAGTTTTTGCAGAGTTTTACTTTCTTGTGCATCAGTGTAATTTCGTGAGTTTTTGCAGAGTTTTACCTTCTTTTAGATTCTGAGTGTCCTAGACCATGGAGATAGCTAAAGTTGCTTTATTTTTGGCATATAATTTCTGTTTTGTAGGGTTTGAGAGGTTGGAGGGCTAGCAGATAAAATATCGAGTTTGATATTTTGGTTGGTCATGTGATCTGAAAGTTCCCCCATTTTTTCTTAAAGGAAACTATAAATATCTGCCTTTGTTTCTTCAGGCTGCTTCTCCCCTACTGTTCACTCACGTGTACACTGTGCTGTAAAGCAAGAGAATGAAGACTTGATTTAAAGGAGGAAACGTATTGTCTTTTATTTAAGCAGAGAATACTACTTTCTTTTACTTTGAATACTATTCCTTCCCTTTCAACAAATTTAATTTGTGTGTATTAAGCACTTATGTGTGAAAGGCAGTGTTCCAGGTTCTGGGAATACAAAGATAATGACACTGGTGGAGCTCTTGTCCACTCTGAAGGAGTTTCCCATCTAGTGGAGGGAATAGCTCTGGTGGGGAATGTGGCGATTGGGAAGAATGACGGCTCTACAGAACAAGCATCCAGTTGAGGTTAGACGGTATAAACTTCAGTGGAATCGGGCAACACAATTTTGCCATTTCCTCCATAAATGTTTGGCAACATAGGAGTAGAAGCAGAAGAGGTGGATGTTAGGAATAAACCAGGTTTGAATGTTTTTATGGGGCAAATACAATATAAGGTCAAAGGTGGTAGGTTGCAAGAGATTCAAGTGTGGAGAAGGGATTATTGAAGTGACTGGCCTTAGTATCAGGATTGGATAGGAGGAAGTTCAGATCAAAACAGGGTTGGCCAACTGGGAGAATATTGAATTTGAGGACTGAAGGGCATGGTGACAGTAAAGAAGAGGTAGAAGGAGGAGAAACAGAGTAGGATAAGTGGAAAGACAGGAGCTTGTTCAGAGACAAGATTTTAAGAGTTTATTATCTTAATGGTCTAGTAGTTTTTAGTGATGGTGTGGTTTAGGACTGAAACAGTGGAGATATAAAAGGGCATCATAATTTAAGAAGTGAAGGACCTGTTCAGACAGTATTTTTAAAAGATCATTGAATCCTTGAGGATGATAGTGGAAGGACTGAAGAGGAAGAATGAATCCGTGCTAAAGTCACGATAATACTTTTTATAGCGTCTCGATGCCAAGTTTGAAGGGGAAGCCTTTCAAACCAAAATATCTGATTTTTTTCTTGTTCCATAAAGAAAGAATTAGCTAGTTTTAATGAAGATAAATTTTAAATATTAATGTTAAATATTTAATTTTATTGATACATTTATTTATTAGATAAGTAAAATAAATTTCCTTGAAGAAATAATTAGATAGCTGGTATAGGGTAGAGTGCTGCATCACAGTGTTCAAGTATGCTTTGAATCCCCAGCGCTCATTGAGTTGTAGGAAAGTTAAAAAGTGGGCAGAATGGAGAAACTTCTCCACAGTGTGCCATTCTTCTTCAGTCTGAAATACAATCAGCTCTTCCTGATTATCCATGGAAGAAATATCTACTTTTATTCCCAGCTGGGTCTTGGCAGGCTCTGTAGCGTCTCAATCCAAATTCTACATCAAGCTTATTCCTATCCATGCTTCCCTTCCATTTTAAACTTTATTTGTATGAGGGTATAGATGCTATGCTTATAAATACTTAAGGATGAAAGTACAGCTAATACATTCAGAGACAGAAATAGGCTTCCAAAGAAGGTCCCAAAAGGCTGGAATTGTGGACTAAAGCAAAAGTAGAATGGAGCTCAAGGTAAAATCCTGCACTTGGGTTAAAGTGTGTGTGTGTGTGTGTGTGTGTGTGTGTGTGTGTGTGTGTGTGTG
>NW_020954652.1:15506260-15694930 GCF_900497805.2 Vombatus ursinus
TGTGTGTGTGTGTGTGTGTGTGTGTGTGTGTGTGTGTGTGTGTGTGTAATGAAAAGTGGATGAAGGAGCTGTGGCTTTTAACAGTTTATGTGAGGTAGACCTAGGAATTCTGGTGTACTGCACCCTTGATATGAGTCACTAGTATGGTATGGGCCTAAAATATTGAACTAGATCTTCAGTACTTCAAATGACCTATAATATCGTTGATATGGGTATTTCTTCCAGAAGTACAGATTACAACCAATCATGTCTTTTCATCCTATATGATTCTTGTCCATTGATTCTTACTAATCTTCCACATAGGATCTACCTAACATGCTGGAGCTTTCCCATCAACCTTTAATATTCTTTCATGCTGAGTGTAACAGTGCACACCTGTAATCCTTTTTACTATAGATGGCAAAGCGGGTTAATCACTTGAGCTGCAGTGGGGTTAAGGGTGTCTGAGTATCTACACTAAGTTTAGTACCACTGTGCTGAACTCCAGGGAGCAGGGTACCACAATGCTGCCTAAGAATGGGTAAATTGGCAGCTTCCATACTATGACCAGTGGGATCCGGCCTGTGAGTTGCCACTGTACTTCAGCTTGCCTGAATTAGGGAGACCTAAGCTCTAGATAAGTGAATGAATGAACAAATGACATTCCATGGATACCAGAGCAGTGCTCAAGTTCATCTGTTCTCCATTCTGTATGACTAGTCCACTTCCTTTTTTGGTCTTTTTATTTCTTCAGTGCACTTATAATAATATTATGGGTAGCATCTATCTACTGGGTGTTCTATCCATTGCCTTTTACCGCACCTGCAACTTCAAGCCTCTTTGTGGACATAACGGTTTTCTGTGCTTTACAGCCATGTAGCATCAGTTGAAGAATTTTGTTGTTTAAAAATAGGGATTTTGCGTCAGAATAGCTTAGGTTGTCAACAACATAGTTTCCCAAATGCAATTCAGTTGGCTAACTTCTTATCCCTTTCTAAGCCCACTTAATTGTTGATTTGTATTGCCTTTTCTGGATATATGATAATGATGGATTAACTCTGTATACTTTTAAGGTGCATTAAAAGTATAGTATAAAAAACAAGAGAGGTGGTGGTCCTGCTGTACTGTGTCCTGATCCTACTATCTGTCTGGTGTATAGTTCTGGGTATCATATTTTAAAAGGGATATTGACAAATAGGATGATAAAAGAATTTGATGTCATAGCAGATGAGGATCAGTTGAAGAAACTACAAAGGAGATAATATGACATGCATGGGTAGGTTTGGAGGGAGTAATGCTGTAGGATATTGTCTTGCTTAGGATAATATGTCTAGGTAACAAGTTAGCAAAGGTCATTTGGGAATTGGGCGTTGAGCTGGAGTTCTTTTCTGCTCATCTCATAAATTCATAGTCCATACTGTCGGAACACCTGTGCCAGACACCAAGTAGTACTTAATAAATGCCTATTGACTGACAAACTACATTCTTCTAAGTTGAAAATCATTTAAAAATTAAAAAAACTTTTTTGGACTAGACTTGTGCTTTTTTTTGGTCTAGACTTGTGCTTTTTTTTGGTATTGAGAACTTCCTGTGAGGAAACTGGAATAAGCAACTAAATGCTCTGAAATTTACTGCATTTATGTTGCCCAGGGCCCTTACAGGTTAAATGATTTGCCCAGGGTTACAAAACCAGTGTGTTTTAGAGGCAGAACTTGAATCCATTTTTCCTTTTTCCCTCATAGCTTGCTTTTAATTTATTGTGGCATCCTGCCTTTCATAATGGAATGCAAGTTTGCTAGTGTATGTAGGTGTTTTTTCAACATCAGGAATGCTATATTTTTTATCAGCATGGTGTTTATGTTATGCATTTATTTGAGTGCTCTAGAAATGTCTCTCAGAAACATATCACTTTCAGTGGATTTATGATCTCATTAGTGTGACAGAGATGCAAATTGCAACCCATCCATGTCTTCTCCAATGAACTAGGAAACTTTCTCTAGGTATCCTGACATTGTGAATAATAGCGTTTGCACTGTACATCCTTTGTTTATACCACATCATTAACCTACCTCTGTTTCTTACAACATATCTTTGATTTTCCCCCCCCATATGTTGCACCTTACAGCGCTTGATTCCATGGGAATCATGATTAACATATTTCTCATGGAATCAAGCGCTGTAAGGTGCAACATATGACTAATGACAAATTAAGAGCAAAAATGGGGGAAAAAATCAAAGACATGTTGTAAGAAACAGAGATACACAATGATCTATACTGTTGACCAGCTTATTAGGTTCTCTGTCTAACCAACTATCACAGCCTGAGCAATAGACACTCTTCATTCATTTTTTTTTCCATCTATAGGTATTTGGGCCACTTATGGTTAAGTGACCATGGGCATATCGCTTTATCTCTTTTAAGCCTCCATTTCTTCATCTGTAAAATAGAATTAATACCTGTAGTATCTCTTTGCATTGATGTGAGATTAAATAAGGATATATTAAATATTTTTTCAAATTTTTAAGTGCTATGTAAATGTAAATTTTTGTTGGTAATGAACTTTTTGAGTGATTTTGGATCTCATTTGGGATGCTCCTCATAGTTCAGAGCTTGATACAGTCAGAAATATGTCATCTACAAACTCATCTGAAATACTTCTACTTAGGTTATGTACTTGATATCATTGGAACATGGTAAATACATCTCTTTGTTTTGTTGCTTGGTGTCAGTTATCAGGGGATTGTTGAGATATAAGCAGCTTACAAGGAGAATATGGTACAAAGCTCTATGTGAATATAAGGCAACTAATTAATATTTCACATGCATGGATAATATTTTCAAAGAATACCCTGTGATTTTTGTCAGTGATATGGTTTGAATCTCTTCATTTAAGTACATTTGAAGAGTATTTTAGAGATGTATTTCTCAACTATCCGTACACTTTATTATATACATATATGCAGACAGAGACAGTGACAGAAATACTCTGGTGTAGTGGGTGGAGAGCTGACCTCAAAATAAAAAAGATCTGAGTTCAAGTTCTACTTCTCAGCTCTCCAGAGTGGAAGGCCTTGCCCTTGATCCCAAGGGGTTTGTGGTGAACCAGTAGGGAGGGGGAAGACAGGTGCATCTAAGAGTGTAAGTTACAGAGCTGTCCATTTGCATTGGTAGAGGGGAATTCCCTGTATCAGTGAAAGCACAGTTCCAGTCCTAATACCCAATCTCAAGACACCTTTAAATGCCTGGGTTGGGGATTCAGTAGACAAAGAGTGGTGGGAGGGTATTCCAGGCCTGATGGACTGTGTGTGAGCAATGTCTTGGTTGCTAGGAAAACAGAGAGGGCAGTAGACAGAAAGTTCTCCATATTGCCTAAGTTATAGATGAAGGAGAGGGGGCGTAATATGAGGGAAGGCTGGAAGGTAAGATAGTGTAACATTGTTGTTGGCCATGACTGTCAGGCAAAAGGAATTTGATTTTTGGCGGGCTACAGAGGAAAAAGGCAGTTAAATAGCACGGTGGATAGAGTACCTGGCTTGGAGTCAGCAAGACCCACCCTCCTGAGTTCAAATCTGGCCTCATACTTGCTAGCTTTGTCACCCTGGACACATCACTTAATTCTGTTTGCTTCAGTTTCCTTCTCTGTAAAATGAGCTGCAGTAGGAAATCTCAAACCACTCCAGTATCTTTGCCAAGAAAACCCCAAACGGAGTCATGAAGAGTTGGACATGACAGAAAACGATTGAACAACAATAGAGGAAAGACTTCAAGGCAAGATGACCTGTTGGCAAGATGACCTGTTCAGGAACTAATGTGGTAGTATTCCAGACTGATGGGTATCAGTGTCTCTAGCATGTAGAGTAATGGTTGTGGAAAGAGTAGTTGCAAGAGAGTGTAGAAGTAAAATTGAAAGAATTTGGAATCTGATTGGATAAGATCCTTGGGGACTGAAGTAGTAGCACAGAGAATTATAGGTCAATAGTTATTGTAATCATCTTGATAACCTGAAGAGGGGGAGAGAAAAGCAGTGTTACCGTCTTTTCCATTGTTTTGGAATTCCCCTTTGAGATAACATGATAATCCTGAGTGCCTTAAAATGGTATCACCTCCATTATTGGCTTAGCCTGCTTTTAGTCAGGTCAGTCAGTCACTAAACATGTATTAAGTGCCTGCTATGTGCCAGGCACAAGTCAAATGCTTTTATTTCTTTCTGTATCATTCAGAAAGGCAACTTTATGCCAAGCGCTGGTGATGCAGAGACTTTAGTGAAATAATACTTCACTGCAAGATACTACTAACTCTCTAATGAGTTATATCACAGCAAAAGCATCTTTTTTGACAGATCTGTTTGATTTGGTGTACTTGTTCTATACCTTCAGTTTTATTTACAGATATTCTTAAGATTATCGAATTCAGGTGGCTCTCAGGACAAGGGCTAGAGAGAAAATGACCTGGCAATTTTATGGAACGAAAAGTTCCCTGAGTTGGAGCATCTATAGCTCTGTCTGTCCTTCTGCGATTTCCTCTTGCCCCGGTTTTTGTAGATCAACAAACCACTTTTTTTGTTGTTCTGCATCTATCATTACCAGCTTTAGAGTATCCTAAGGGTTATCATCATGCTGTTCTTATATTCATTGTTATTTAGCAACTCCTCTCCATTTACTTTTTTTTTCCCTAAGGCATCCTAATGTTACATTTTGTTTTGATATAATTGACACTTGCAAGCAAATACTCATCCAACTTTTATACCTTTTTTCCTACCTTTCCCTCACTTCCCCTATTCCCCAAAAAAGTAGTATCATTGTAACTGATGGTACAGTTTCTTGGCACTTTTATAGTTTTAATTTACCAGTTGTTACTAGAAAGGAAGACTCTGTTCTTTAAATTAGATGGTATGATACTAACACTGTCCTTTGTATTTGACCTGATAACGACTTTTAGCATTCTCATTATTTATGTTGTAGTTATGTATATTTATTTTTCTGGTTTTGTTTTCTTTGCTCTGAATCACTTTCAGTCTTAATTTAATCAACCCAGCAATCATATATTTAGAGTCTGCTATGTTCAGGGCTGTCTGCTAGACCCTAGATTACAGAAACAAAAAGAAAAATAGTCCTTCCTCTTAAGAAGCTTATATTCTATTGAGGGGTTACAATCTATAAAGAGTTAACTGTATACATGTTGTATATGAGGAGGAGAGGAGAGAAAGGGGAGAGACAGAAAGAGACAGAGAGAAACACCTGGGGTGTCCAGAGGAGGTGTCACGTGAACTTATTCTTGAAGGGAGCTAGTAGTTCTAAGAAGGTTGTAGGCCTCAGGAATAGCCTGTGTAAAGATTTAGAGGTGTAAGATAGAATACCAGTTTCAAAGACAGCAAATGGTAGATTGGCTGGGATGTAAAGTCCGTATAGGAGAATGGTGTATTGTAAGCCTATGAAGGTAGGCTAGAGCCATCCTGAAAGGCTTTAAATGCCAAACAGAGTAGTTTATATTTTATCTCAGAGGTACCACTAACAGTGGTATCTGTGCTATAGGAGGATTATTTTGGTAGTTGGTCTGGATGATAGATTGGGAAGAGAAAGGGACTAGTAGCTAGTACTGCAGGCAGGAGTAGTCTATTGCAGTAGTGTAGGCAAGAGGTAATAAGGGCTTGAATTAAGTTAAGGATATATGAGTGAAGAAAAGGGGACAGATTTTGGATACATTGTGGAAGTAGAAACAAGATTTGACAACTGGTTGAGCCTGGATGAAGTGGGTGAGAGAAAGGAGAGAGTCAAGGGTGCCTCTCAGGTTTGTGAATCCCAGTAATTAGAAAGGGCATTGTTGTTCAGTTGTATCTGACTCTTTGTGACCCCATGCATAGGAAATGTTGCTGTCAGCTAGAGAGAAGAGCCCTAGACAAAACCTGTCTCACTGGTATAGATTGTATTCTCTCTAATCAGATCAAGGAGGAGTGGTCTGGCAGGTGGGAGGGGAGATGAAGAAGAAAGGGAAGGAAACAAGTGTTTGTTCCCAGGGGCCCCTGTATGTCAGGTATTATCCCAAGTGCTTAATAAATATCATCTCACTTGAACCCAGAGAGAGCAATGTCTTGAAAATATGGAGAGGAAAGAATATTCAGGAAAGAAGGGGTCAGCAGTGTCAAAAACTGTAGAGAAATTGAGGATGAGAATTGAGAAAAGGTCCTAGTGCTTTCAGATTACAACAGATTACTCTTTGAGATTCAGGAATGAGAAATCAGAATTCCTGGCAATTCCCAAAGTCATAAGTTCTGTATTTTTTCATAATATTTTATTTACATGTTTTAAAATAATGAGCAATTGTAATACTAAAGTGACTCATTTTTCTGTAATGGGGTTTTCTGTACAAAAAGATAATAAAAATGCATGTTATGAACTAATATTATGAAAATGATTTAAAACATTTAACAGTGAGCTGGTTAATTTCCTTTATCTTCCTTGAAATACTTCCAATATTCTTCATACTCTTTATTCATTATTTTGGCTTTAAAAATTTATTTGGTAAATAAATGATATTAGTTTAGAAGTATTCACAAAGAACTATTGAGCCTATAGAGAATGTTCAAACTGGAAAATGCTAGTGAACATTTTTGGATGGTATTTGAATAACATAACATTAAGGTCCCTTAGCAAGGTTAACAGCACTCTACAGAATATTGACAGTGAAGAATGCTGGGGGAGGAGTATGGGAAGACTGATATGAACTGATGCAGTGTGCAGGAATAGCACAATATACACAATGACTGCAACCATGTAAACTCAACAAAAATCAAAAGTGAGTGCTTTGCATTCTACTGAAGAGTCATCACCTTGAAAGAAGAAAGAACAAAAGGTCTCTCCTCTCCTTTTTTCCCCCTTTTTTTTTAGGGGGGAAAGGGAAGGTAAAGGAGTTGAAAGGGCAGAGAGAGGGGTACAAGGGAAGGTGATATTGAATGTGGAATGCTAAATATGCCCTAAGACTTAAAAAATAGGTTGGCTAGTTTTGCTGAACTACATTGTCATTCTTTGTTATGATGAATAGGCCTGGGGGTAGAGGAGGAAAAGATGCTTTGGGAAATGAAAGCAATATAAAAATAAAAGATTTCAATGAAATTAATTTTTAAGAAGATTGTTGATGTAACTTTGGGGGAAAAAATTGCTTCATTTGAGCACTGAGAGCAGAAGCCAGACAGCAGAGATTGAGTATTGGAAGAAGAGGAAGTGGCGTACAGGCTGCTAGGCATTTGTCTGACTAGAGATATGGGGTGGTAGCTTGAAGGAATGGTTGTGTCAAATGAAGGGTTTTGGTTTTTAAGAATAGGAAGACTTTTGCTTATTTCTAGGCATCAGATGAAAAGGGAGAAAATGAAGATTAGAGAAAGGGATGATGATTAAAGGAGCAGTCTCCTGAAGGAGCTGAGAGATGTTTGGTTTAAGGTATAAGTGGAGGAGGGTGGGGCTTAGTAAAGTGTCCCCCACAATATGTGAGTAAATGGAGTGAATGTTATCATTTCCAGCTTTCCCCCTCCTTATCTACTTTTAACTCTTTAATGGAGAATTTACTTCCTCCTTAGGTTCCCATAATTTTTTTTTTTTACCTTGACAACCATCATTCCTTCCTCTATGTTTTTGAAGAATTAAATTACCATTAAGGAAGGTCTAGTGCTTGCTGGTTCAATTTTTTAACAGTGGCTATTTCATAACATATTTGGATCAAAATTACTCCCATTTTTTGCCTGTGAAGGGCCTGGATTTGAATTAGAGGACCAGGATGAGAATAACAATACATAGTGAAAAGAACTTTTCTTAAAGATGAATAGAGAAGTGCCAGCAAAATCCCTACAAAGCTGCTGAGCCTGTATAGTAATAATCTTCAGCATCCCTGGTTTGATCTAGATGGGAGGATTCAACAAGACTGCAACCTAGAAAATCATACCAGTCTCAAAAGCAGTTGTGGTCATTACCTGGTGGAGTAGGTTGCATGTAGTTCTTTTGGCCAGGTTCAGACAGCAGTACTACTGTAAGTGAAATCTAGAGAAGACCCCTTGTTCAATCTGTCTTCATCTATAAAATCTTCTGCAGATTCCTTATTTCTTAAATTCATCATCACCATATCAAGCTTCCATCCCAAGTTTATGGGCAGAATTTTAATAGGCTGAAGTGTGAGGAGACTCTGGATAGGGAAGTCGTCCTACAAAGAGAGGAGAAAGAGCCATTGTTAACATCATTTAGGACTTCTTTTGGTATCTTGATTCCATCATCCAGTGTATCAGCTAAATCTAGCTTTTAATCATTATCAGATTTCAGAATTGTATTATCTTTGTTTTTACCCAATAATTCCAACATTGTTGAACAAGTGGCTACTACATTGTATGATCCTGAATGTGGCTCTTTGGTACTTGCTTTCTTTCGTTTTGATTGCTTATGCTGTATTTTTCTTTAATCTGGAAGTTCTCGATTTTGTCTATAATGTTCCTGGGAGTATCTATTCTTAAATTATTTTTCTACTGAATCTGTTTTCCAAGTCAGTTGTTTTTGCAGTGAGATACCTTACATTTCTTTTACTTTTTCTGCTTTTAACTTTGTTTTAATATGCCTTGTCTCATGGAGTCATTGGCTTCCATTTGGTCTATTCTAATTTTCAAAAAGTTTATTGCTTGGGCGAGGTTTTATATCTCATAACAAGCTGTTAATTTTCTTTCCAGTTCTGTCTTCCATAGTTCTCATTTCTTTTCCAGTTTTTCTCTTCTACTGCTCTCATTTTATTAAAAAAATTTTTTTGAACCCAAAAACTCTTGTCTTTATCTCTTCCAAGAATTCTAGTTAAATTTTTGCCCACACTATATTTTTCTTTGAGGTGTTGCTTGTTGATGTTTTGGAGTTGTTCTTCCCCCCACCCCCCACCCCCTTGGTTTGTCTTGAATGTCCCTGTCACCCTGAGAGCTTTTTATTGTGAGAAAGATTTATTTGCTAAGTCTTTCAGCCTATTTTCTGGCTTCAGAATTGATGTTAGAGTCTAGCTTTGTGCACTTTTGGAGGGAAAGTCTAGTCTTGTTCTGTTGCTGCATTCCTGAAAGAATGAGTTTTATCTTATTCTATGATCTCAGAGACAGGGTGGGGATCTGCATTTCTTCTGTGCTTCCAGAGTGATCTGATGCAGTGATTGCTGCTCCTCTAGTCTGAGCTCTGCAAGTTTATAATCTGGATTTGAGGCTGAGCAAAAACAGAATATTGCTGTATTTGGCCCTTATCAACCAGCTCATAAAGCTCTCTTGGTATAGAGTGACCAGCCCTCTTGGTTTCTGGGATTCCTGCTCTGATTATCCCTTTGCAATCTAGACAAGATGCTGAAAACGAGAGCCTGGTCCAAGAGTCTTGTGGTCCAAGCCATGCCTTTGCTTGCTTCTGAATTTGCTCTTCTTTCAGTATACGGCCTGGTGACCAATACCACTTTTTCTTCTGTGCTGCCACCTTTAAGCATACGTACCTCCTCCTTTCTCCCTGAATCTGTGACTTGAAACTGTGTGGTGAGAGACAGAGGTGCCAGTTGGTACCTGTATGGGTCTAGGACCTCCTCTTACCCTAGTGTATAGCCTCTCCGGATTTGAGTGTCTCTGTCCAGTGTCCATAGACCTTTCTGTCCTCCTCTGCTGACTCAGGCTGAAAAAATGACTCACTGTGATTTTTTATTTAATTTCCCAATTAGAATTTGATCTGGTACATTTTCTAGATCTCTTTGAAGGAATTGAGGGTGGGTAGGGGGGAAGCGTACTCTTGTCATCCTGGATCCTGTACATTGTAAATCTTGAGATGCTACACGAAAATAGCCATGGCGCTGAATCCTGGTAATACAAAATATGTAAGATAGAAAACCAATGTGAAAGAAACATGTTTCATCCAACATGCTGTCAGAAAGCAAAAGAACACATAGTTCTAGGAATTTGAAATTCAGAGGTAAGGATTCTGGGGAAACTGCATAAATCAAGCTTTTTTTACACTGAGGAATATTAACTTATCTTCTAAATTGCAGTTAGTCTGGGAGGAAATTAGGATGTCTTGTTTCTCTGTGGTGGACCTTGCAATCTCACCAGGACAACTTGTTGACCTGAGGAGGCATCCAAAGACCCGTTGTTTACCTTTTGCTGTCTGGAGCATGGAACAGAATGTGCACTGGAATCATTGATCTCAAGGCCCATCTTTCTGCCTCCACTAAATAAAGCAGAAATTTGTTTTAGTATGTAGAGAATAATGATTATTTTTGGATTCAGGGTATTGACAGTCAGTCAAGAAATGTTTGCCTACAGTATGTTGTGGCAGATAAAGAAGTGCAAGATGTGAATGAATGTTCATTGCACTCAGGAAGCTTGCAGTCTAGGTGGGGAAAGAAAGACTAATGTAAACTAATAGTGCTTAATCAGTATTAACAGTGTGATATTAAATCAGAATTTGAGCTGAAAGATCCTTCATATCATGTAGTTCAACTCTCTAATTTTATAAATGAAGAACTTGAACCGTAGATGTTAAATCACTTCAGATTACACAACTCATCATTGGCAAAGCACTTACTATTATTCAGAAGGGCATCATTGATGCCATATAGTTGAAGAAAGCTCCACAGATTTATGTAGGCGCTGATTCAGGCCTTGCAAGATGGTAATACAATGCAAGGTATGTTTTAGAAAGGATTTTAATAAATGAAGATGAAAAGAGAATTTGTGATCTAAGGCGTGGGAGTCTTTAAATATATTGACCATTTAGAGTTAGAAGTGCCCTTAGCCTTCATTTTACCATTGAGAAAATTGAAGTCCAGAGATATTCGCTGATACCCTAGCTAGTCAGTTATAGAATTCCTACTAGTAGGCCTGCATATGATCGACTCAAGAAAGGGCCAGTGACAAGAATGGCTTAAATGTTCCTTTCAAAGGGACTGTGGGGGTGGGGTGGGGTGGGGAATGGGTAGCAGAAAATAGCGTTTATTTCGTAAAATGATGAGGATGATAGAGGGCTTTGGAAGCCAGTTAAAGGAGTTTAGACATAATATAATAAATAGGAAGATAAGTGTCACAGTACATAGAGTGTTGAGCCTGGAGTGAGGAAGACATGAGTTCAAATGCTGCTGTAGATACTTCCTAGCTATATGACTGTAAGTCACTTGACCTCTGTCTGCATTACATTTGTTCATCTGTTAAATGGGAGATAGAGATAGTACCACCGTCATGGAGTTAAGATAAAATGAGATAATATTTGTAAAGCACTTTGTAAACCTTAAAGACCATATAAATAATAGCTGCCACTACTATTATTATAGACAGTTGTGGTTTCTTGAACAGGAGGATGAAGTAAAAATGATTTTTTACAAAATAATTCTGTATCATATTAATCCAAACACCAAAAAATAAATATTTATTAAGTAATTTCTCTGTGTCAGGCACTGTGTAAGTACTGGAGATACAAAGAAAGGTAAAGGGGGCAGCTAGGTGGCGCAGTGGATAGAGCACTGGCCCTGAAGTCAGGAGGACCTGATTTCAAATCTGGCCTCAAACCAAACACTTGACACTTACTAGCTGTATGACCCTGGGCAAGTCACTTAGCCCCAATTGCCCAATAAAAAAATTAAATTAAAAAATTAAAAAAAAAACAAAGAAAGGTAAAAATAGTCCCTGCCCCCAGGGAGCTCACATTCTAATGAAGAAGACAACATGGAAATAAGTAGGTACACTATATTCATCTATCTATCATTGATGGAAGGCAGTTTTATAGAAGGCACTAGGAGCTGAGGGACTGGAAAAGGCCTCCTAGTAGAAGGTGCAGGGTTTGAAGGAAACTAAGGAAACTATGAGGCAGGCATGGAAACCAGTATGGGATGGAGCACCTTCAAATATACCTGTGTAGTTGGGCTTAGTGGATGGGGGAGCAAGGTGTAAGAAGGCTGCAAAGGTAGGAGGAGGTCAGGTTGTGAAGAGCTTTATATGCCGAATAGAGGACTCTGTTTGATTCTGAAGGTAAGAGGGAACCAGTAGAGTTTATTGAGAGAGGTGGGGGCGTGATATGGTCAGGTCTATGTTTTGGGAAAATTACTTTGGCAGCTATCTGGAGAATGGATTGATGTAAATGGACATGGAAACCTCTATTTAGTAAGCTATAGCAATAATCCAGGCAAGAGGTGCTGAGTTCCTGAACTAGTGTAATGGCTGGGTGAGGAAGACGAAGGAGATAGGAGAAATGTTGGGAAGGTAGAAACAAGATTTGGCCTTGAATTGAGTGCATGGGATGAGTTGTGAATGAATGACTCTGAGGTTGTAAGGGCGTGAGGGTCTAGGAGAATGGTGATGTCCTTGACGGTAACTGTTTACTCCTAATACTTTGCTTGAAAAATCTCCAAATACCTGGACTTCTGATCTTTCCCACTCCAAAGAAGCAAAAACCAGCCAAGAAGCTGTTAGGTTTACCAGTCCATTACATGCTAGAGTATTGGGTCTATTAAACAAACACTCTGTCTACTCGCAGTAACTGGGATTTAAACTAGCTTGACTGAAGTTAAAACTGCCAATTGGAGGACCTGTTAAGTTTATTGTAATTGAATTTTCCTTGAGGTACAGTATACTGCTCATACCTCATCTTCATCTTTTCTGTTTTGTCGGTTTTCTGTGTTGGGGAATTTGTTTTATTGAGAGTATACAAAGGAAAACTTGTAAGACATCTAGTCAGTCTTTGTATAAGTTTTTCACAGTTAGGGGAAGTGGAATATTCAGATACAAAAATATATTTTTCTGCCCTTTACATGAGAATTGGAAATGTCTTAAAGTAGAAATTGACTCCAATACTCATGAATAGATGTGACTCTTTTTTTATTTCCTCCCAGTTGAAGAAAGACAGTTTACTGAAAAGTACCTTGGCCCTCCAGCTCCCACTCTACCTCTAATTGGTTTGGGTCATTAGAAAAACAACTTAAATACAATGAGGCCCCAGGTTGCTTGTATGTATGTAATGAGAGTGGAATTAGATCTGGAATTCTTAAGCTGTTTTGTGCCCTGAACTCCTTTGAAAATGTGGCAAAACGCTTATTCTCAGAATGTTTATTGTCCGCATTCATAATTGAAGGAAATGCTGCATAGTTTCGTGAAAGTAAAGATATACACACACACAGATACTTATGTATCGCATCATACACATGCACACATATCTTCTCTCAAATTCACAGGCCCCCTGAAATCTAGCCATGGACCCAATTTGGAATCTATAGAACCTAAGTTAAGGAGCTCTGAATTACATGTTCACTTACGTACCACTTATTCTAGAAATAGAATTTTAGCTTATAGTCTTAAGATCCAGAGTTTCAGAGATA
Source organism: Vombatus ursinus (assembly GCF_900497805.2). Lineage (NCBI taxonomy): Eukaryota > Metazoa > Chordata > Mammalia > Diprotodontia > Vombatidae > Vombatus > Vombatus ursinus. Next base: position 15,519,582 of record NW_020954652.1, read on the forward strand.
AGTTAGTATTTGGTAGACTGTACAAATTTATGGTCAGTTGAATTTTAAGCCTCATTCATATATTTATGTCTGGTCTTTAAACATCTGGATTTAAACAACTTATTGAAGTTTAAGTGAGTTGGGAAATGTGGTTGTTAAGATTGAAAATTTTGAAATAAACTTTTTAATATTCATGAAAATACTGGTATTTAACATAATGAAATCTCTAAAGTAGTCATCTATGTAGCACTGGGAGAATATTAAAATGAAATGTTTCTGGTATTTAAAGTAATAATCCATTTGGATACTATCTGGCACAGTGTTTATAATTATAATAACTTAGGCTTCTTTTTATCAAGATAGCTGCCTGAAGGAAGACAGGCAGCCCAGCTTTCACATACCTACTCCAACCAAAACCTAAAAATCACACCAGCGCAAATAATGATTAAGATAATCTAATGAGAAACTAGAGTAAGTGACTTCTTTCACCCTAGAACTCCATAAAAACTAAGTCAGAAGCTTATGGACCGTAGGAAATAGGGCTGCCATGAAAAGCCAGTACCTGTACTCAGGCAAACAAGCCAGCAACTTTCCAGCATTAACAAAGATGGCCCAGAGACATTAGTAGTCTTGCAGACTATATCTGGAGGCAGCAAGAGCAAAGGGACCTCCTAAGAAGCCTCAGTGGGTAGGAAATCTACATTGGGGACTTTGGAAGCTACTGGGAGAGTAGGAACCAGTGTAGGTTTGGAAGCCTCAGAGCAGCACAGCCAGGTCTGTGGGCTTTGAGGTCTGCAATACTCCTTCCTGAGCAGTCATAGAGTGTCTCAAAGATCAAGCACCCTGAAGCTCTGAGGTTGGGAGGAGGTGTGCTGACCCTAGGAGGTGGACTCTAAGTGTTCCAAGTTAAGATCCATGTAAGGGCTGACACCCCCGTCCAAAAAAAAAAAAAAAAAAGCCACAATAGGCAGCAAAGCTTGGCGCTAGCACAAAGCCTCACTTCAGGAATTAGGCCAGAGAAGTAAACACAAGAAGACAAAGAATTATAATAGATAGAGATATTCCTCCAAAATCTTGCCTAGAAAGAGAGAAATTGGAAGAGGAAAGTTGCAAACAAAATAGACTTCCTGATTTGAGGTGGGGGTGAAGATTGAAAAAAGAAAATTTAGCAATTGGGCATTAGGGGACTACTGATCAGTTCAGACATGGGGGTACAAATTGTGGTATATTAACATAATGGAATGTCATAGCATCATAGGAAATGAAAGAGACTTTGAGAATCCTGGGTAGCGTGAATTGATACAGAGGCAAGTAAGCAAAGCCAGGATAACAATATACACAAGGACAACAGCATCATAAAAGAAAACAACTTTGAATGGCCTAAGAACTCTGATCAATGTGAAGACTAACGGTGATTCTAGAGGACCAATGATGAAATATGTTATTCACATTTGACAGGTAATGGACTCAAGTTCCACAGACATACGCTATTTTTGGACATAACCACTATGTGGATTTGTTTTTCTTGACTGTGCTTATATGTTAAAAGTGTTTTGTTGTTGTTTTGATTTTTTTGTTGTTTTTTGTTTTTTTGCTGGGCAATGAGGTTAAGTGACTTGCCCAGGGTCACATAGCTAGTAAGTGTCAAGTATCTGAGGTGGGATTTGAACTCAGATCCTCCTGACTCCAGGGCTGGTGCTGTATCCATTATGCCACCAAGATGCCCCATGTGTTTTCTCTTTAAAAAATTTTCAGTTTGATTTTCTTTAATTAATAAGTTTTATTTTCTCTCCCAATCTTCCTTCCCCTCCCCCCTTTTTTTTCCAGGTAAAACAAGAAAAACAAAACTCTTAGAGCAAATATAGTCAAGCAAAACAAATTCCCACATTGGCTAAGTTCAAAAATGTATATCTCATTCTATATTTTGAGTCCCATTCCTCTCTGTTGGTAAGTGGGTAGCATGCTTCATAGTCATTCTCTGGAATGATAGTTGGTCATTATATTCATCAGAGTTGGTAAGTCTTTCAAAGTTATTTATCTTTATTTTGTCAAACATTCATTACATGCCTATTGTATTCCAGGCACTATGCCTGGGATACTCTGGGGGATGCAAATACAAAATAGAAAAACTGTCCCTGCTTTCAAGGAACTTGCATTCTAGTGGAGAAGACAACCCATTAAAAAAAAGTGCTGAAAAGCAAACGGTCAGGAATAAGGTACCTGGGAGGGAGTGTGATGGAGAATTCTAAAGGAGTGTAGTGAGGTGACTGCTTGGGCACCCTTTTCAGAGAAGGTTCTGGAAGGAGGTCTCTGCACACCTCCCTCCCTCCCTGTTCTCCTCTCCACCCCAAGCAGGAAGGCTACATGGGCCCTTTTAATAAGTTTACTTTAATATGCTTTTAAAGAAGTAAACTGACTTTGTCATAAAGGAGTAGACCGTCACCAGAGGAAGTAAATTTTTTTTCAATAAAATATCAGTTTCTTGTTTAATTGAACCCCAGTTTCTTTTTACAATTGGCAAAACAGCGTTCAGGTTATCTGTACCTGAAAGTAAATAAATGGAGGCCTAAAAATAATTGCTTTGCCCAGTGTCACACATATTAGTGGAAACAGGTAGCATATACACCATGATGCCATTTCAATGTGATACAGTGCGAAAAGTACTGGAATTCATCATGAGATCTTGTTTTATTTGTATATTTTTAGGTCACTTTTTTTCTCATTCCTAAACTGAGGATTTCTACTAGGTAACGCCAAAGTTTACCATCTCTAAATGCTAAGAACCTGTTGTCTTAAATGTAGACTCAGGGAGCTTCTGAATACCAGAGTTCTATACTCAGAAAGGCCTTAATCTCCCTTATTTGCCATTTATGTTGATGGGGAAAACCTGAGGAGCATAGGATGGGAGGTTGAGGGGCAGGGTGGGACTCTGCTTTTGTGGCATGTGTTTCCTGATTCAGCCCTTGCTTTCTGTATTTCTTGTCAGTCTTGTAAATTAGCAATAAATTTGCCAGGGCTGCTGAAAACCTAGTCTTTGTCTTAAAGGACAATTAATGTCTCTGAGGACTGAACTGGCAGGTCTGGGAGGCATGGATTCCAGGACAAACCCAAAATGCAGTATGAGAAGGCACTTATGAAAGCATAGCCCATAAACTTTATTGAGGGGGAGATATACAGTGCAGAAGTGGTCAGGGAGGTGGCATATATAGGGTAATCAGCTGGAGTCGTTAGGTTCCTAACGTGGGACTGTGGAGGGCTTTTTTAGAGGGTTCTTATATATGTCAAATAGGACCAGACATTGAGGGCAGGAGCCAGGAAACAGGCCTGGGATGGAGGTCAAAGTTCAGTACTGATTCATGTTAAGAGGACATCGGTAGTTAGTTGATATTCAGACTCCCTGTGAAAAGGGGCTTTGGACCCTTACTATTGGTCTTGTTCTTAAGGGATCACTTGGGTTTTATAGGCTGTAAGGAGGCTTCTTTGTTTAGAGGGTTAGGAAGGCTATGGTATTTCTTATACCTGTGAATCACATTCTATTTCTGCCACCTGCAGGAGATCTAAAGATGCTGGGAGTATCATTACAGAGATTATTGAATAATGTTGCCTGCTTTGTCTGGATATTATTTAATATGCTGATTTGTAATATGCCAATTGTACTTTTTTTTTTTTTTTTGAAAGTTACATTATTTTAGTTTTGCCCTCTACTATATATTCTGTGATCAAGTCAAATCAACAGGCATTTATTAAATACTTGCTAAATGTCAGGCAGTGTGCCAACTGTTATTAATTAGAACCTATAAATTCTCCCTTTACCGTCAGTAGTTGCCAGCACCAGTACTGTGCCTGACACATAGGCATTTAATAAATGCTTATTGAATTGAACTTGAGGACTCTGCTCCTAGCTCATAATGGATAGATATAGCAAAAGAAATATTGAAAGGAGTATTTCTCTCCGCCTCGCTTTTTCTGTCACCATGTTTCCTGATCAACTCTACTATACTGGTACTTTTACAATTTCAGCATTCTTCACTGGAGGTTTTTTTTTTTTGTTTTTTTTTTTTTTTTAATGTGTTGGAAGGAGAAGTTAATGGAAGGAAGGTTAGGAAGATGATTTTTAGATAGAAAAAGTGATTTTTTTTTCCTATTGCTTAATTTTTTTTAAAGTTTTTTGATATACTTTTATTTTCATATTAAAAGAGAGAAAATGGATAGTGGGAAATGTAGAGCCAAATAATTTTAACGGATATGATTAGTGATGGAAATGTGAGCATTATAGTCTGTCCAGCCCTCCAAAAAATTTGGGTAGCATTATTGGTAATGCAGGTTCTAATTAGAGACGTAGAAATGTAGGCTTAACATCTGAAGTGATTTTTGTATGTTTGGTCTGATATTAAGAAGAAAATAGTATTGGCTTTCAAAATACACAACTCTAGTTACTTTACTTATTTTGTAATGGTCAAACATTTATTTCCTTTAAAGTTGAGTTTTTCCAGGATTTGAACATGTTTCTTTCCCTAAATTTCCAGTTCAAAGCTGTGAAATAGTTAAGTAAATTGTGGTTATTTCATATGATGGCTATTTCCTTTTATTTTCTCGTCTTCAATTTCAGCCATTCTTCTGATTTTTATCCTCAAAATAAAACAAAAGCTAGAAAGGAAGTATTATGAATGACCTTGAAATAATTTGCTGAGAAAGTAACAACTTTTAAAGTAGAACACTTGTTTCTTATCTGTTTAATGAAGCCAGTTTCTTAGATTAGTCTCAGTGCTACAGTTGGCAAAGCAATGTTAAACTCATCAATACCTGGAAGTAAACTGCAACTGTATTTTCATACGGCTTCTTCTTACAGATAATCACTCTGGTACAGATTCACGAGAAACTTAAAACAAACAATCTCAGATAAGACCCTGCAAGTATATTTAAGCTGTTCTGTTTCTCTCCATATACGGCACAATAAAGTGACCAAATTTGGTCAAATATTTTAAGTCAGCTAGTCATGTGTCTCTTAATGTGCTGCATGTGTAAGCTTTTGATTCTCTTAGCAACAATATTTTTATGGGTATGTCTTGCCAGTTTCTTGTGTATACTTTAAGAATGTGCAAAAGGATTGTTCTATAAACAGTTAATGCCACTAACAGGCTCAATGTATGTTTTCTGATGGGGTCATTAACATTTAAATATCATTTCTACTGACAGTTCTTAAAAGCACACGTGTTAAAAAACAAAAATAATCTCTCATTAACAGAATTTATTTTTCAAACTATATTTAACGGTTTTGAAAATACTGTTCTTCTGTCCTCAGTGTCCTGGTCTTACATTCCCCCCCCCCCATTATAAAGGCCTTTATTAGATAGGGACAGAATGAGGATTCTATATTATCAATGGAGGAAAAGGAACTGGGCTATCATTTTCTTTTAACTAAGTGTATGTTACAAATTCTGTTTTTTTTTTTCTATAAAACAACTATATTTCTTCTATATTGTTTGAAATAAAGGATACCTAAGTTTTAAGTGCCAAGCATATTTCTAGGTGCTGTGATTTTTAAAAATGCAGGAAATCTTGTCAGACAATATGAAATCATGAAAGTCAAAGGCCTTGACATAATTTAGTTACAACCTATTGAATTTTTTTTTCAAATCATAATTTTATTATTATTATTTTTTTTTAGGCAATTGGGGTTAAGTGACTTGCCCTGGGTCACACAGCTAGTTTTGGTCTGAGGTCAGATTTGAACTCAGGTCCTCCTAACTTCAGGGCCAGTGCTTTATCCACTGCACCACCTAGCTGCACCCTAACCTGATATTTTTAAGTGGTGAAAAGTCTCCCAAATCTTCTCTTCTCCAGTTCCTTCAACTGATGCTAATATACCATAGTCTCTGTCTTATTCTTAACTGTTACTCTTCTGGTCACTTTCTTTGCTAGTTTGTTGGTACCTATCCTAAAATTTCTGACACTGGAATGTAACATCCAGAATGTAGTGTAACTGGGGCAGAATTAGAAGTTGGATGGCAAACTAGAAGCCATTCCACTGTAGGATTACCTCTCTTTTTCTAGAAAGTGTGTTTTTTAATGTCGTATGAGATGTTCAGTCATTTTTCAGTCATGTCTGATTCTTCATGACCCCATTTGAAATTTTCTTTGCAAAGCTACTGGACTGGTTTGCCGTTTTCTTCTCTAGCTCATCTTACAGATCAGAAAACAGAGGCAGACAGAGTTAAGTGACTTGCCCAGGGTCACACAGCTAGATGTTGAGTATCTAAGGCCAGTTTTGAACTCAAGAAGATGAATCTTCCTGACTCCAGGCCTGGCACTCTATTCGCTGCACCACCTGGTTGACCTAATATGAGATGACATTAGCCTTTTTTTAGATGTCTTGTCATACTACTGATCCTTTAGGATTTTTAGATTTTCTCCCTGCCCTTCATATGAGTATTTAGGCAACCTTTTCCCCCTAATCCTATAGTTGTACAGAATATGCTTTTTTAAAAAGCCTTAATTGCAAGATAAATTAAAGGCATAGTTTGTAAATACTTAGAAAGGGATGTGGTAGTCAATGAGATATAGAATGACTTCATGTAGAACAGGTCATGCCAGACTGACCTCATTTCCTTTTTTATAGTTATTAGACCTAGAGATAAGAGGAATGCTTTAGATAAGAGTTTACCTGATTTCAGCAAACTATTTAACAAAGTGTAGCATGTTGTCCTTATGGATAAGATGGAAACATTTAATTTGAAACTGGTTCTATTACTGCAACCAAAGAAGGCTAATTATTGGCTTGGTGCCAATTGGAGGGAGATCTGTTGTGGAGTGCTCCAAAAGAATTATCCTTGACTCTGTGTTGTCTTAACATTTTTTATCGGTGACTTGTACAGAGGCATAAATAGCATTCATGTTTATAAATGACATGAAGTTGAGAGGGATGGCTAAAATGACAGGTGACAGATGAGATTCATAATTTCCTTGATGGCTAAAAATATTGGGCTAAAATAGATAAAACAAAATTTAATAGAGATGAAGAAAAAGTAAAGGCCTACACTTGAGTTAAAAACCAAAACAAACTTCCCAAATGTAAGATAGAGGAGGTGTGGGCGGACAGTTTATTTGGAACAAAAAAAAATCTGAGTTTTTTTACAGGTCATTGTGATTCAGAAGTAGGACTTGAAACTAAAAAATTCTACCACGATCTTAGAATAGAGTGAGAAAGGTGTAGGCCCAGACAAAGGAGGAGACAATCCTACCATGCTCTGTTCTGCTTCTGTCATATCAGGAGTATTTGTTCACTTCTGGATGCCACATTTTAGGAAGTATCTTAACAAGCTGGAAGGTATTTCAGGGAGCATAATTAAGTTGGCAGGGGTCATGGAGCCCGTTCCATACGAGGATTGATTGTAGGAACTGAGACTATTTCACTTGGAGAAGAGAAGACAAAATGGGGGAGGAGACATATTAGGACCTTTAAGTATTAAGAGGACTGTATTATGGAGGAGAAATTGAACTTTTTCTGTTTGGTTCTAGGGGGAAGCACTTTATGATCCTTTGAACTCTAGGATCTGTAGTGTAGAAGCTGCAGAAAGGCAAGATTTTTAAATGATTAGACCTAATGATGAACTGTTTTGGGGGGTGGTCCTGAATTTTAGACCTGGAAGGAACCATAGAGGCCACTTTAGTCCAATACCCTCATTTTATGGGTGAGGAGACTGAGGCTTAGCAGTTAAATGACACCCAAGGTCACACAGTTAATAAAAATTAACAGAGCTAGGTCTTCATATTACTCCACCTGCATTGTTTTTTTTCACAATACAGTATTTTCTGAAGACTAGGCTTTGGATCATTCTATTCTTTCAGTCAGAGGCACCCAATACATCCCCATCTGATTTGTTATTCCAAAGTAATATCTTCTGCTTTCCCCTGACTGATACTTGAATAACATAATGATAAAGAGGTGGCTAGGTGCTCATCAAGTTCAGTTTCTGATTATCAGAAATAAGGATACTTAACTAGACCTTTTAGCGCTTAAGCTACTCCCTCTTTCTCCTCTGGATTCCTAGAAGTTACCTTAAGTTTGAAATACTGTGTGGGTTAAAGAAAACAAACATATGACTAGGGAATATGCATGGGGAGAGGTAACTGTCACGGACCTGTTTGGGTAGTGTACACATAGAGATATATATGGTCAAGGGTGTACACTTGACTGTAGCAATTCACACCCTCAATGTTGCAGAGCCTCTGCCTAACTGACACCTACTCTATTGAGGTATCTTTCTTTGTTTTGTGGTCACCAAGCTGCTTCCTGCAGGCATCTGTTGCATGGATGAGACTGTAAGCTGAAGCTGGCTAGCCTCTTCTGGGTTATCTTCTCTTCTTTATCTGAATCTGCTGAGGCAAAATGCCTCTTTAACAGGAAAAACTACGTCTTTTTTTTTTGTATTGCCAAGGGCTGTGAAATACCACAGTGAGCCAGGCAGCAAACCTAAGATAGTAGTTTATTCTTTTAATTGGTATGTCTTAAACTAGTTTGAAGTCCATGGGCCTAGACATCTGACTTAAAGTTTGGAAATTCCTTTTAACAGCTGTTATAGCCTTGATTAGGGTTTTGTGTTCCCCAAATGGGTTTATCACCTTAAAGGGGGGAAAAAAAAACATAGGAGCTGAATAGAAACCAAGTTGCACAAATGCCCCCAGTGTTGTCTTTGGCATGCAGTGAAGCTAGGCTATAATAGAAGCTAAGTCAGGAAGGCAGGGCTATCTTCCTCTACCCTCTTTGTCTTCATTCTCTTCTCCTTCTGCCACTTGCAAAATCTTTTTGACTTTTTATGCTACATTCTTGAGATGCAAACTCTTGGTGTCACCTTTTATGTGTATGTGATTTTTCTTTGGACTGATGCTATAAAGATAATCTCCTATATTCTACCACTATAAATTGAATCATTACTAGAACTACTCAAGTAATAAAAATAATAATAATATGGCTAGAATATATGTAGCACTTTAAGGTTTGCCAAGACACTTTACATTTAATTTACATTACAAACTCAGTAGATCCTCAGAACCGTACTGTAAGGTAGGTGCTGTTAATATCCCCATTTTCCAGATCATGACAATGACCAGTCTGAGGATGTGCACCTGCGGTGTCTCTTTACACAGTGATTATAGAATGTTGTATTAGCTATCAGACATGATGGATGAATTTGTTTTGTGGAACCATTTAATTCACTTTGTGGGATGGAGCTCAGAAGAGTAGAAAAGGGAAGACTACATTAGAAATGATAATAGTATAAAAGCAAAAGATTGTAAAATTCCATTAAATTTTATCTCAGCCTATCATTCTAGCCTGTTGACTTCTTTTAAATTCTTGTTCTTTCAGCCAAGATGATAGCTATTGCTTTCAGCTTTCTGCCTCCTAAACAACTGTCAGTTTATTATCTCCTGTCCCATGATATTTACCATAATGAGTGTCATTTAATGTCTTTTGTAATGTTATTTAACCCCCTGTGTTTTCCTCCTTCAAAGACTTGTATCATTGCGGTAACTAGAATGGTTTTTTTGAAAGCTATGTTGATGGAGGTAACACAAGGTCTTGAAGGTCCTATCAAATTGGAAAGATTTCTCCATCTTCTGAGTCTGGTGATAAACATTATCTATTGTCTGACCAGCCTGGCTAAGTTTGGAGAAGCTCACCACCATGTCAGCTGCTCTGCTTATTAAACTTTGGCCGTAATTCTCAAAGGCTGTTTTTCTAAGTTAGAAAAGGTTGTAATCTGCCTTGATAAAGAAGGTACCACAATGACAGAATTATAGATTTTTATATCTTTGAAGCATGAACTTTTGTTTTTATCTCTCTACTTCCACCCCTTAAACTTTAAGCTCCCTGAGGGGTCAGGGGTTTTCAGTCTCTAGTAAACACCCAGCAAAAGAAAAGCATGCAGGCACTATTTAGATGTGTCTTCCCTTGTCCTTCCCCCCACCCCCAATGCGCACACGTGCAGACACACACAAACACGCACACACACACACACACACACACACACACACACACACACACACCCCACTTTCCTTTCAAACTGCCACACTTTTCTTCTGTTCTCTGGTTCCATTTACCTCAAGTCTTACTATTTCCCTAGACGTCTTCCTAGATTTGTGGGTTGAAGCAATACAGCTAACCCTTCCAAAGTTCCTTTCTCTAGTCTGCCTCTTCTCTCCCTGTTGCTTAGTGTGATAAAAGAACACTAGTCTTAGATGAGGAAGCATGAGGCTTGGCTCCTTTACACAGGTATATGATTCATGTAAGTCACTTCACAGAATCATGGATCACAGATTTAAAACTGGAAGAGACCTTAAAGGCCATTTAACTGAACCCCCCTCATTTTACAAATAATGAAACTGGTTCTCAGGTTATGTGAGTCATCCAAAACCATACTGGTATTGTTTTCAGAGACAGGATTGGAATTCAGTCCCTCTGACTCCAAAGCTAATAATACTCTTTCCATTGTACCATGATGCCTCTGTGTTGTTCAGTTTCTTAGGAATGATATACTGCTTGCATCCTGTCTTTCACAGGATTGTTATGACAGAAGTGTTTTGTAAACCTTAAAGCAAGTTGTCTTTTATTTTCATCCAACATAAAAATATTTTTCACTCAAAGCAGAAAAAATTGTGTGTCTATTATGGTTTCACTGGACAGCCAGTTTCTAAGGAGTAGGAATGTCTTTGTCCTTAGTTTCAGACTTTATATGCACATGCAGCATATTTCGTTAGGGGGTTCACTTAGGGAATTTTATATAATTTTTAAAGTGAACATTTATTGAATACTCAGTGAATGGCATTCTTATAAATTGAAGGAAACTAAAACTTAAAAGCAATTAGCAGCTAATTTGCTTAAGTAATACAGACTTTTCAGAAAGCTCCTTATAATTAAACCTTCATTCTAAAAATGGAGAACAATTTTTTCAGCCTCATCTTGTTAGCTAAAAATGCATTTTTCCAACTCAACCCTGTTCTTCTAGTGTAGTTGTTTGCCATGCAGGTTCCACTGGAATTTAAGGACTAGCAACTAGAGCTGTGTCCTTTAAAATTTAAGTTGTTATTTCTGTCATGGGCTGAGCCATGGAAAACAGAGTGACCAAAGGGGGACATGCTTGTTTGATTTTTCTCCTGTCCCCCATCAGATATCTCCCCTGCACTTCCTTATGGGAGTGGCAGACAGAGGGTAAAAAGTGAGAGAAACAGCCTGCCTCAACAACCTGGAGCCCCAGAGACTGGCCTTAAGATTGGCAGCTCCACTGTGATGAGAGGGAATGCTGGTCCATCCTGTATGTACACTTAGCCATTCCTGACATAAGAGGGTTTCATAATCACAGAAATCAATTTTTCTTACCAACTGTGAGATGACAAGGGAATTCAGGACAGATGACACTGCACTAGAAAATTAAAGTTGATCTTTATTTCTTAAACTGGCTAAATAAGGATAGTAGCTAGAATTTATTAGTGTTTTATACAAATGGCAATACATTTACTCTGAAACTTTGATGGTTGCTTCATTTATTATTTCTATTTGTTTAGAGCACCATCTTCTGTCTATATGTTGTAATATTTTTGGTTTTTCAAAGAGCATAATGTTACTAATCACAGAAACAATATAGTTTATGATGGTAATTTGGTTTTTCTTTTCACACTTGTTTAAAACCTTGAAGTATTACATATAGCCCTTGGGTTATGACTTTACCATACTCATTTTATTTTTTTAAACATTACTATAATTAGCATACAGCTTTATTAGTAAGGTCTGAGTTTCCTCCTCTGTAAAATAGAAATATTTGTACATTGAGTTGTTTTGAGGAAAATACTTTGTAAACTGTAATGCATTATGTAAATGTGAAATAATATTATTGTAAGTCCTATGACCAAACCTAGACTAATCTTAGCAATAAATGCTTAAGATTTTTGAAAGAAGAAGGAGATAGAACAGCACGCAGAATGTTCAGGATGACTCAGGAGAAGACCTGAGGAGCAGAACTTATGCTAAAGAGATAGTAGAATTCTTAGGTAAGTAGTTAGTGTATTTTGGCAAGCCATAACATAAATCTAAGACCAAAACCTAGAACTGTAGGATCTTGGAGGTCTTTTGGTCTAATGTTTAACCCAGTGGAGAAATCTCTTTGATAATATCTGCAATAGATGGTCATCTAACCTTGATATTTTTCAGTTGACTGCTAGCTAACTATTTAATTAGACAGCCTTCTCCATTTTTAAGTTTCTCTTATTATTTGGGAAGTTCTTTTTTCTTTTGACCTGAAATTTGTCATCTCATAATATTTATCCTATTGTTCCCGGTTCTTGTCTTTGGAATACTTCAAGACAAGTCAGTCTCACCTTCTATACCCCAGGTGTCAGAAAGAACATAATAATATTCTTCAGCTTCCTGAGGAGTTGTGTTCTTTTCTCCAAACTAAACAACTGAAGTTCTTTACTTTTTTAGGTCATAAAATTTCAAGATCCTTTATCATCCTGATCACTTCTAGTTTGTCAAGATTCCTCCTTTAAAAATGGCACATGCTGTGGAGCAGTGTACTTCATATATGACTTAAACATTATGGAACACAATAAGACTGTTATTTCCTATAACTGGAATAGTCTACTGTTAATGCAGCCTAATGCAGCTTTTTAGCAACCATGCTACACTGACTCATTTGATTAAATGGAAGCCCCAGGAATTTTTAACATGAACTGCTACTAAATCATGGTCAGTATACAGAGTTGTATAATAGGCAGCATGTCACTTGTCAGTGCCCTCAGACAAATCTCATGGTGACGTAACAATTAGTTCAGCGTCCAAACCAAAACAATGATTATTGGAAAAGAATTAAGGAGGTCTCCAGTGATATGCACTAGGTTCTCTTAGAAATGAAGACAGAAAAACACAGTTATCAAATTTTAAAGTAACACAAGGTTAAAAGGAATAACTAATATTTCAAAACTAAAATAATCTAGAACCAGATCAAATTTAACAGGGATTGATATAAAATATTACACTTAGGTTTTAGAAATGCAATTGCAAACCTATCAAATTACAGCCTAGACTAATCTCCTTATTAGTTTGGCTTCCCGGCTTCCTACTTACTACCTTAGCTCCAATCCCTTTTTCATTCGTTCACCAAGGAGTCACTTACCTAATTAACAAAAGTAGAGTATTGAGTTTGAGTGGGAAATTCAATTCATGTTTATTAAATGTTGGCTATATATGAAGGAGCAGCTAGGTGGCTTAATGGATAGAGTGCCAGGCCTGGAGTTAGTTATCTTCCTGAGTTCAAATCTCGCCTCAGATACTTACAAGCTGTGTGACCCTTAATTTAACCTTGTTTGCCTCAGTTCCTTATCTGTAAAATGAGCTGGAGAAGGAAATGGTAAAGCACTCTAGTATCTTTGCCAAGAAAATCCCAAATGTGGGGTCATGAGTCAGACATGACTGAAAAGTGATTGAACAGCAACAACAACTATATAAGAGGGATTGGGCATATAAAAACAAAACAAAAAAAAATGTTGAAGGAACTTAAAAGTCTAATATGGGGTGAGGCGCATATGTAACTATAATATAAACCATTAACTGAAGGTTTTTGATCAGAGAAATTCCCTCTGACCATTAGGAAGATTATTTTGGCAGTAGTAAGAAGGATGGAAATTACATGATCATAGAATGAAACAGGGTGCAGCCTTGGCAAAGAGTATGAGATTTTCTCTTTTGAGTTTGGAAGAGATAATGGGTGAAGATATGGACATTGGGAGAAGGCAGCTTGAGGGAGCTCTAACTGTGTGGTTCCAGTATCCTCAGTGAAGTAGAAGAGTGGACCCTCTGCTGTCATTGTTGGGGATGGAGAATGTGTTCAGGGACCTGAGCATAGAGAAGAAGATTTGGAACAATTACCATGGAGAATGAGGAAAGGATTGCCTGATGAGGGCTCAGCTAAAGTTATGGTGGTTGGAATTATAGTGGTTGGAATCAGCATGACTTCATTACTTAATACAATAAGTAATATCCCTGTCACTGGTCAAGAAAAATGCCAATTAAGTTAGATTATTGTGGTTACCCAGTGTTAAGGATTAATGGGTAAAGAATGGTGCAAGATCAGTGGGAGGCAGGATTCTAAGATGGTAGCCACTCAATTATTTGATCATAGAGTAATGACTACAAATGGAGGTAAGTGAAGCTATAGGGGAAAGGTAAGACTTAAAAAAAAAATTGATTGGAGGTAAACGTTTCTGGAATTGCGTGTAGTATCTGAAACCATTGTATTTTAACATCTGAAACAGAATTTTAATAATGCTTTCTGTTTCATTTTCAGGCATGCATTGATGATAATGTTGATATGGTGAAATTTCTGGTGGAAAATGGAGCAAATATTAATCAACCTGATAACGAGGGCTGGATACCACTACATGCAGCTGCTTCCTGTGGATATCTTGATATAGCAGAGTAAGCTAGTTCTGTATTCTTTATGTTAATCTGAGATTTATACATTACTGGTGTTTTAAAGACCACCTGAGATTTCATAGGAATCCCTGTATAATCTAAGGAAGTTGGTTGTACTCTTTGGTATTACCTTGACCTTGGGGGTTAACTCTCCTGAATAGAGAGAGTTTTCTTAGATGTCCATGTGTAATATTTTAGTCTCAGCATCTCTCAAATGGTGTGAAGCACTTTTTCCTACAAAGCAGAAGGTACCTCACTTGTAACTTTGTATATTAATATTAACTGCTTTATATATTTCCTCTTAAATTGTTTCTGAGAACTACGGTGGTACCTATTTTAGCTTTTCATTTCTTGTTTTACTTGCCCGTATGTACCACTGAATTGATAGGGAACTTCATTTTCAATTTTTAACTGGGCTACTTTTGGGAGAGAAAATGATCCAGATTTATTTTGACGAAGAACTCATTGAACAAATATTTCTCTGCCAGATGAGTTTGGGGTGGTTCCCTAAAAACCACATTCTTAAGTGACTCTCTTCATGAATTGACGTCTCCTCAATAATCAAGTTTTTCCAGCTTTGATGTGTATATCATTGTTTATCTACAAAATATGTTTCTCACATATGATGATGTAGAAGAAAATAATTTTTAATATTGCATATTATTGTATTCTGTTAATTGGTCAAGGTGGTAATATGGGAAAGGGGCCTGAGGAGATTGTATGGTAATTTATCTATCATCTTTAAACCAAACATATGCACTGGTGTTTTTTTTTTCTTTTATTGTTTAAATAAGTTTTTATTGATGGCTTCTGTTTCTTTTGTCAATATTTACTTCCACAAGATTTTGAGTTCCAAATTTTCACCCCATCTTGCCCCTCCCCCCACCCCAACATGGCATGCATTCTGAATACCCCTTCCCCTAGTTTGCTTTCCCTGCTATCTCTCTCTCCCTTCCCCTTCTGTTTTCCTGTAGGGCAGGATAGAGTTCTGTACCCCATTTCCTGTATTTCTTATTTCCCAGTTGCATGTGAAAACATTTTTTTTTTAAACATGTGTTTTTAGAACTTTGGGTTCCAAATTTTCTCCCTTCCTCCCTCCCCACCCACCCTCATTGAAAAGGCCAGCAACTCAATGTAGGCTATACATGTGCAGTTATGCAAAACACTTCTGTAGTAGACATGCTGTGAAAAACTAACTCTATTTCCCTTAATCCTATCCCACCCCCCCCATTTATTCTATTCTTTCTTTTGACCCTGTCTCTCCTCAGAAGTATTTGCTTCTAATTACCCCCTTTCCCAATGTGCCCTCCTCTCTATCATCCCCCTACTCTCTTGTCCCCTTCCCCTCCTATTTTCCTGTAGGGTAAGACAGATTTCCATACCCAATTGAGTGTGTATGTTATTCCCTCCTTAAGTCAAATCCTATGAGAGTAAGATTCACTCATTCCCTCTCACCTTCCCCGTTTCCCCTCCACTGTAAGAGCCTTTTCTTTTCTGTTTTCTTGTGAGATAATTTACCCCGTTCTACCTTTCCCTTTCTCCTTCTTCTAGTATTATCCTCTCTCACCCCTTAATTTTATTTTCCAGATATGACCCCTTCATCTTCAACTCACCCTGTGCGCTCTATCTATCTATCTATCTATCTATCTATCTATCTATCTATACATATAATTTTTTTCCCTCCAACTACCCTAATACTGACAAAGGTCTCATGAGTTACAAATGTCATCTTTCCATGCAGGAATGTAAACAGTTCAACCTTAACAAGTCTCTTATGATTTCTCTTTCCTGTTTACGTCTTCATGTTCCACTTGAGTCTTGTATTGGAAAGTCAGATTTTCTATTCAACTTTGGTCTTTTCATCAAGAATGCTTGAAAGTCCTCTGTGTCACTGAATGACCATTTTTTCCCCTGAAGAATTATACTCAGTTTTGCTGGGTAGGTGATTCTTGGTTGTTGATGTCTTCTGTTTCTTACATAATTATAGTTATCCTCAGCATCCCTCCCGTTCCCTCTCCCAGACATATCACAAATAGTATTTTTAATGAGGAAAAACAAATCAATTGTTTTTCAAATGATTGATACATTGAAAAAGTCCCAAAATGTGTATAATATGTAACACCTGTGGATCTTCCCACCTCCACGAAGGGTTGTGGATGTTTCCTCTTTTCACTCCAGTCAGACTTGATATTAATTTTGTTACATTCACTTTAAAGGGGGATAAGGGTGTGTTGTTGATCTTTCCATTTACTTTTTTGTAGTTATTTTGTGCGTTGTTTTCTTGACTCTGCATCAGTTCATGTAGATCCTTCTATGCTTCTCTGTATTCACATATCCATCATTTCTACAGCACAGCAATATTCCATTACATTCATGTACCACAGTTTGTTTAGCTATTCCTCTATTGATGGGCGTCTATATTTTGGCTACAAACTCAGCCCTCCAAAAAATCAACAGTATTTCTATATAATAATAATAAAACTTAGCAAAGCAAAAATATAAAGAGAAATCTCGTTCCAGAGAGCTACAAAATGCATAAAGTTGACTGACCTACCAAACCATGCAAAAGACTTGTCTAGATTCAGTTACAAAGTACTCCTTAAAGAAATAAAGAACAAATTAAATAGCTTGAGGAATATTTGGCGCTCATGGGTAGGTCTGCCAGTATAATATAAATTATAATGCTACCAAAATTAGTTTATACTTTTGATGTTATACCAATGAAATTGTGAAGAGAATACTTTAGGGAACTTGATAAAAATAATAATTCATTCAGAAAATGAAAAGATAAAGAATATCAAAGAAAATTATGAAAAGAAATAGGAATGAAGGGGGGGGAGTAGCATTTCCAGACATCAGACTATGTTGTAAAACAACAGTTATCAAAACCATAGGTTAAAAAATAGAGATAGAGCAGTGGAACACACTAGACAAGGGAGAATCAGAAACCGTGAAACAATCACCCAGTGTTTGATAAAGTGGAAAACATAAATTACCTATGGGAAAACTCCTTATTTGACAAAAACTGCTAGGAAAACTGGAAAAGGAGTCTGGCAGAAATTAGACTTATACCAACAACCTTACACTATATTTCACAAAATATTCTAAATGGTTATAAGATCTTAATATTAAAGATCATTCTGTTTAAAAAATTAGAAGATGTTATATACCTCTTAAAGCTGTGAGTAGAAGATACATTCATTTAATGAAACAAGAAATAGAGGTAGTTGTAAAAGATAAAATAGATAACTGACCACATGAAACCAAAAAGCTTTTGCACAGACAAAATTAATGTACCTAGGATAAGAAAGAAATACGCTTTTTTCAAAAAGTAAAATTCCAAATTTTCATTTTCCTGGATTATGTTCATATATTTCAAATCAACAAATAATAGTTGCTCATCTTTCATGTAGGTTACCTTTAACTAATTTTTCTACAAATGTACAGTTCATTTTGAATTTGTAGGTATTGAGCTCAGTAAAGGCAAGTGTAAAATGTGGTCTCACATTTCTTGAGGAGACCCCATCTAATTGGTGCTATAAAACTAGTACAGATAAAATGGTTAAATATTTTTTCTTTAAAGATGATGTGTTCCCAGAATGATGTAGTAGGGAACCGAGATTCAGGAAACCTGAGTTCAAGTCTGCTTTTTAGTAATCATGTGACTCTTAACAGGTCACTTTGCATCTGGATTGTAAATTTGACTGGGCTATGACAGTTTCTGATTCCAAGTCAACAAATGTCTGTTACAGATAAGTTTTGTAAAAGTTCAGACAACAAGGAGATTGATGTAAGAAGGACTTAGAAGAAAATGCTTTATGAAGGAGGTTGAACCTGATTTCTAATCTTGGATAAATTATTTAACATGTGACTTAATTTCCTCATCTGTAAAAAAAGGGATAACAACAGTACATTCATAGGATTCATATAGTAGTGTTCATGAACAGTACATTCCATGAATATTTATTAAGTTCTTACTATGTGTACAGCACAATGCTGAGCCCTGCAAATAATAAATGACAAGTATCTTCTTTCAAAGAGCTTACATACAATTTGGGAAGTGCCCCATATACAA
The DNA here is from genome assembly GCF_900497805.2 of Vombatus ursinus. Taxonomy (NCBI): domain Eukaryota; kingdom Metazoa; phylum Chordata; class Mammalia; order Diprotodontia; family Vombatidae; genus Vombatus; species Vombatus ursinus. Next base: position 15,538,103 of record NW_020954652.1, read on the forward strand.
GGATGCAAAAATTCAAAGTAATTTCAGGAGTACAGAATGGTAACAATTTAGGTGGGAAGAGGGAATCAGGAAATGTTTCACATAAGAAGTGTCTCCTGACGTAAATAAAGCTCATAAGAAGGAGCAGTAAGGAGAGTGCGTTCTGGGCATAGGAAGCATGTTTGTGTCTTTGGAACTGAATTGATTTTTAAAACTTAAATATACAACTTCCTGGGGGGATTAGCAGAAAGATGACTTCTTTGCTTTAGGAAATTACTAGTTGTGAAACACCCTCTTTCCATACAGATCAATTCTTCTGTAGCTTAGATCTGGAGGGTTGCTTGGGCATTGAGAGGTTAAGGGACTTAACTATGGTTACATCGTCAGGATGTTTCATTTCATCCATCTTTCTTTATTAACATAAATTTCATTTTGTTATGATCTGGCATCTCAATCTGTTGACATCATTCTTATGTCTTCTCATATTATTTATTGCTCCCAACTTGGTGCCATCTATAGATTTGCTTTAAAAACGAAACAAAAACAAAACACTAGTGATGTCGTCTGGATTAACATTGATCTGTTATTCAGTATTCTTTGGAAATCATTATTAAACCAGTAAATTCACTCTACTATCATTTTTTGGTTGTTGCTATTATTTTCATGGATTTTTTTTCATCCCTTGAAAAAAACAGTATCCCTAACCTAAGCCCCTTTCCCAAATGGTTGGACAGCTCCGCCATGCACATTAATATGGCTGTATTAAGGAGGGAAAGACATAAGAATTAAGGAATAAGTGGGATTATAGATGTGCCCCTACTTTGTCTACCCAACACAATTAAATTAGGAATTATACACCCCTTGTAAGGGCTTTTCTCACCACAACGTTGTAAGTTTACTGGTAAGGAACATAAGGCTCAGAGATAAGAGATTTGCAAAGATCACGCCAGAGCTAATGGAAAGCATCCTCTAACTCCAAGTCCAGTGTTTCTCATGCTATACCACTCTCTTGAGAAATAAACCTCAGTAATTATCTCATTCATTGTATTTCTATTTCCATATTACTAAACTTTTAAAAAATATATATGTGTGTGTATACATACACACACATATATGCAACATAAATGTTACTTTCAACACTGTCCTACTTGTCTGTACTTTCTTCTGAACTTCATTTTCTTCTGTGCATTTTTAAAATTTTTTTTATTAATTTTGAACTTAAATACAAAAAGAGAGAACATATCCATATATACAGCATAACAAGGAAAAGAGCATTCAATATAAAACTGTGAATTTCATTTCACACTATTTACCTTTTTTGATAAACTATGTAATAAATACTACACATCATTTTCAAAGCTGCCTTTCTTTTTTGTTCTTCTTTCTAAGTTTTCTTTTGTTCTCTGCTACGTACGTTTTCTCTCCCCACTGTGTCCTAGAGAAGGTTAGACATGCACGCACGTAAAGTCATACCATACATACTTAATATTTATCAGTTCTTTCTCTGGAAGTAGATAGCATCTTTCTTCAAAGATCCTTTGTAGTTGATTTGGAATTTATAATATTTAAAACGACTTAGTTCAAAGCTGTGCTTAGAACAGTGTTGTTGTTACTGTGTACAATGTTCTCTTGGTTCTGCTCATTTCAGTTTTTATTACTTCATACAAGTTTTTAAATGTTTTTCTAAAAATCAACTCATTATTTCTCACCGCACAATAGTATTCCATCACAATCATAATACCACAATTTGTTTAGCCATTCCCAAATCGATGGACATCCCCTCGATTTCCAGTTCTTTGCCACCACAAAGAGAGCCACTATAAATATTTTAGAATGTATATATTTTCTTTTTTCCCTCATCACTTTGGGAAACAGACCGAATAGTGGTATTGCTGGATCAAATTACTTTTTGAAGTCAACATGACATTTTAACTATTTCTATTTGAGTTTGATAACTCTGGTCTATGGCATTAAATCTGCTCTTTAACCTGCTATTCATAGCTGCTTGCTGATTTGCCTTAGCTTTTTTGCTAAACTTACTTTCTGTATTCCCTCTCATGGACTCCTGATATGATTCTCCTTTTTCTTCCTTGACCAAACATAAGACTGAGTGTTTCTGAACCTCAGTTTTCTCATTGGTAAAATAAAAACCGAAGCTCCCTTCCAGCTCTGAAATGCTGATATATTCAAAGGTTTCTGTGCCGTTGATTATACAAAAAATTTCCCTGACTATATTGATATATCTTTTGTCTTTATTTATCATAGTTATTTCTAAAACATGGTTTTCATTATATCACTATCTTTTTGAGGATCAGCTCATACCTCACATAACCTGTGAATTTTTCTTCAACCATATCACATCATGTCCCTTTTCTTTTTTTTTTCTTTTTCTTTTTTTTTTTTTGCTGTTGAGGAGCTCTACGACCTTAGGCAAGTTACTTAATATCTTTGGCTCAGGTTCTTAACTTATAAAATTAAAAAGTAATTGTGTGATCTTTGAGGGGAATTTCAGCTCAAATTGGGATTTAATATACATTATTCCATTTATATCTTTTGTATACATATATACATGTATACACACATCTCTGTCTATAGTTATAATTATATTTATTTACATGTTGTCTCCTCCATTAAAATATACAAACAGACAAATTTGAAGGCAGGGGCTATGATTTTGCCTTTTCTATAATACCAGCATTTAGTCTGCAAATAGTAGTCACTTAATAAATGCTTGTCAGACTGATTAAAAGATCTGGAAGCATACAATTAAGATTGATACTACATAGGCATTTGTTGTTTTAAATGAGTTCTCATTGAGCCTTCCAGATGCCAGTAAGTCTTTCAACACATTTAGCTTGTCTTCAGGATCTATTATTCCTAATTAAGTTCAGATAAAATTTTGACATTATTGGAAATTCAACAAAATACCATCTTTCAGTGCGTCTATATAACTTGTTGTCTTCAATGTATATCAAGGAATTCTTAATATTATTTGGTTTGATTCCTCTTTAATTTGAAAGCCATGTTTAGCTCACTTTGGGAGAGTTAATAATATATTAAGGCTAGGTAGAACCACATGAGGCAGGTAAGTGGTATAATGGATAGAGTGTGTGCCGGGCTTAGAATCAGAAAGACTCATCTTCCTGAGTTCAAATGGGGCCTTAGACATTAGCTCCGTGACCCTGGAGAATCCACTTAATCTTGTTTCATCAGTTTCTTCATTGTCAACCTTTTTGAATGTTTTCTTTCTTTGGTATAATTATCCTTTTAGTTGTATTTGTAATGTCAGACTCAAAAGGGGCTTTTCAAAATGAGTATACAGGAGTATACAGTATATCCATCTTATTTTCCAAATCACTTGCTTGATTGACATTTTATCCATTTTGTCATAAGGTGTAATTTCTCAGTTTGTGTTAAGTGAAGATTTTCAGCGACCTCAGGTTCTTTAAATTTTTCTTTTCAGATTTTAATAACTCCCTTATTTCTTATTTTATATGCATCTAGATTTAGAGATGGAATTGTTCTTTAGGATTACCCTGCAATATGTTGTGTGTCTAGGAGCTAAGGGTACTCTAGACGAAAACCTTTTGCCCTATAACAAGTGAGATTTGTTTCCAATTTTATTCTTTTTATTGCGGGGAGGTGGCAGTGCAAGGCAATCCAGGTTAAGTGACTTGCCCAGGGTCACACTGCTAGTGAGTATCATTTGTTTGAGGTCGGATTGAAACTCAGCTTCTCTTGTCTCCAGAGCCATTGTTCTGTCCACTGCGCCACCTAGCTGCCCTCCAATTTTATTCTGGCATACTCTTAACACATAAATAATGTATTCATGTCTCCTGTTCATGTCAGGCTTAATAGTGGTTTGCCCAGTTTAGCAGTCAACACCATCTATACTAAAGCATTTTCAGCAGGTAGGGTATTGGTTGGTATTTTTGATTTGTTGTGGTATATTTTGCCTCCTTGTGATACTAGAATATGAAGCAGTGCCATTTATTCACCAGTCATCCTTTTCCAATTAATCATTTTAATGGTTTTCACTATAGTCCACCTTCAATCCTTTGACTCATAGGAGTAATTCCACTGACCAACCAATAGTATCACTTAGAGCCCAGTTTTATATCATTTTAGTGTATTTACTAGGCCTTCAGATACCGTAAGTATCTTGGGACACACAAAGGCCCCCACAAATCACCCTGCTGTGTATAACTGTGACTGGCATTCTTTGACTTTGCCATTCCCCTCTTCTGCCCAACCCCAGTCACATGGATTGATAGATTAGGCTTTGAGGATGGTTTAATATTAGTGTTGTTAACTTTTAATTTATATAGTAACAATTTGAAGGCTGTTGAGCCATTGTTTATTTGAAGTGGTTTTGTTTTATTCCCACCTTCCTGATAGGAATATTTTATATTGCAACAGCAAACCTCAACTTGTTTTCGAAATAATGGAAGGCAAACAAGAACTTGACCCAGATTAAAATTAGAAATGAATAAATTATATGTAATTAGTTATAGTTCCTTGTAATTACTACATTTTCTACAATGGGATGATAATGCCCAAGTCTATTTTCCTTTATTTAACATAGTACTTGCTGACGTTTTACCACCTCTTTAGTGGGCCTTTAGCCTACCAGGAACCACAAAGAAAATACAGTTTGAGGTACCCTCCATACATTTTGGTTTCCTTAGCTTTTAAATCAAAACAGTTATCTTCCCTTGAGAGGAAAGTCAGATTAAATTATGATCTTGTAGCATAATTGGGAGCATAAATAACTATAGTGATATAGAGTTCCTACAATACTTAAAAACTTAATATAGATGTATAACTGACGATTTTTGTCTTCCCTTGAATTAGTTCTTCATAGTAGAGGTTTCATTATTTTTTTTTAAAGTTCTAATTTCCTAAATATAAGATACTGAAATGTAATTATTAAAATGTGAAAGTATGTTCTCCTTCACCACTGTGGAAATTGATCCATGCCATTGTTATGGAATGCCACTTTAAGTTTTAAGTTGTTTTGTAGATTTTTTTTGTTTAATGTCACTGCTACTTTCCACCAAACTCTCTTCTCCTCATAGAAACTGCAGTTATAGCAAATAAAAATAGTTTAAGCGAAACAAATTAATTCTTTGGTCAAGTCTGAGAATGTGCATTTTATTTCACATCTCTAATCCTAGGGCTTCTTTGCTAAAAAACATCCTAAATGTTAGATCCAAAATAACTCAAAACAAAGGGATTTCCCTTTACTATCTGTGTAAGCAAAACCAAGTGTTTGAAGAACGCCTGTCATTTTTGCGTGTTAATGGAGATGCATAAAGCTGTGGAGCTTAACCACATATATGCATGTATACATCTGGTACAGACATTGCAAAAATGAACAATAAGTTGGACTTTGGGACTCAACAGAAAGAGCATATGGTAAACTGCCTTTGGTAAACTGCAGAGTTCTTTTAGTGGCTCCAAGTTTCGCCCTTAAATAAGGCCCTTTTCTGTTCTTTGAGCAGTATAATAGGACTGCAAGTCATGGAACACTGCAGTCTTTAGAAAATTGAAGGCGAAAATCATTCAAAGGGCATTGGAGATGGTGTGGTGGACAGGCGTGAGCCTCCATCAGATTAGAAACAAGAAACAATGTAAAGAAGGTCATAAAGAAATCTAAGATTGAAAAAAATTTCAGAACAGTTCAATTAAGCTCTCCATATGACAGATGAATTATTGCAGGGTTCTAATGCGGAGACACGGTGAGAGACACACTTGCTGACCAACTGTCAGCTTGCATTATTGATGGAAATATTCCCATCAATAATATCACAGATCTATTTGAATAGATTCTTGGAAGGAACTTGAATTATTATTTATACTTTTACATACATTTCTAGTAAAAGTAGGTATTCATGTATTGTGTGCTGTGTCCATGTTTATTCATCAGTGTTCACTTATCAATTGACTCTTGTATATGATTATCTTGATGTGTAATCTTGCAGTCATTTAGGGTCAAGTTATTCAGCTGCAGTTATCCACTTGCCATTTTCTTAGTCATCCTTTTCCCTTTTTTGTATCTACTTTTCTCTTTCTGTTTTCATTCCAACATGTTATTTCACTTTGTTCCTCATATTTCTTTTCAACTGTTTGTATCTAATTCTAAAGCACTGTTCTTTGCCCCAATTTTCAGTAATTGATTACCCATTCTTTTGTTGCTTTCCTTTCCTGTATTCCAATAACATCTAACTGAGCGAAGGTCAAATATAGGGGGGAAAATGAGATATAGATAGTATAATAAAAATCACCCATATTTTAATATCAGAGTAAAATTCATGATTTGTTATTCTTTCTAAAGGCAAGACTATTATAAATCCAGTCTTTTACAGAAGCCTTTTCTAGTTCTTCTTAATTCCACTGCCTTCCTTCTGTTGATTCTTTCCTTTTTATATATTTATATAATTTGTTAGTACTTATTTGTTTGCATGTTGTCTCTGCCGTTAATTAGCCTATGAATTCCTTGAGAGCAGGGACTTTCTTGCCTTTCTTTATATAACTCAATGTTTAGCACAGTACCTGACACATATTAGGCATATAATAAACATTTATTGACTAGTTGACTGCAGTTTGTGTTAAATCATTAAGTCCAAACTTGTAAGGGAGCTGTAATCCTAGTTGATCAGCATCTGTTTATTTAGTGATTACACTCAGCCAGCTGTCAGCTGGGCCCTGTAGTGAATATAGGAGAAGAATTTCCCCAATAGGATCTTGGATTTTAGACTTCAAAATGTGATTTATTAGATAATGACTTAATAATATTCTTAGGTTTAGTATATATTATTTTAGACATACTTTTACTGGACACCTTTCTGTATTCTTTTTTTCCTTATCTTCCTGTACCCTGATACTGCTAGTGCCTTCTCTCTAAGATTACCTTCTGTATATGCTGCATATTTTGCATGTACAGATTTTTGTTGGTCTTCTCCCCCATTGGAATGTTCCTCCTTAAGTGCCTGCGCTTTTTGCTTTTCTTTGTATCTCAAGCATTTATTTGTGTGGCGCCTAATAAGCACTAAATAAATATCTTTTGACTGACATACTTTTAGCTACATACTTTGTAAATTCCAAGCAAGGTTCTCAAAAATTCAGTTCTTAATATTTGGGACCTTGAAATGAAGTCTAGATGATCACTTGTGAGGTGTGGTCTAGCCTCAGTCATGAGTAGAAAAAGTTGAAGAAGCTCTAATCTGGAGAAGATACGTTGGCAGGTATGGATCAGATTAGATGGTCTCTGGATCCAATCCTCCTTTGAGATTCCAGGATTCTGTGATAATAATAGCTCTCATTTATGTAACTTTTTTTTTAATAGCCATTGATCTATTAGCCATTTTAAATAACAGAAAATGCAAACATATTAAAGCAATCAGCATTAATGTTGTAGTTTGAATTTCTATCATTATTTTCCTCTAGCCCCTGCTCGTCACTGATCTGAGGGGTTACAGAAAAGAAAGTGATTGACAAGGTAGAATGGGTGGGAGCATCCCCTTGTCCAGTGTTCTGGGTAAGCTACTCAGGGAAAAGAGGCTGTGGACTCGGCTGGATGTGCTTATACCAGCAGAAGCTTCTAATGTTGCCCTGGTTGGGCAGAGGCGTTGCTTCTGTCATTGATCTGTTCTTTGTGTCCTTGCCTCTTCACTTTCCTCTATTCCTGGCTCATAGGGGCAGCTCACTCCTATTTTTGATCCTGGACAAGCATAAAGACCCTGGAGGTAGCAAGAGATTGACTGAGCAAGTGTTGGCCTTGAATTCAGAAAGACCTGGATTCAAGTTCAGCCTCTAACAACAAAATAGCTATGTGATCCTGGCAAGTTAAGGTCAACTTAAATCCAAGTCAAATTTAGTGGGCCTTTAGCCTACCAGGAACCACAAAGTTCAAAGTCAAAGATGACACATTGTCAGTTTATATCAATAAAAGTAATTACCAGGCCCAGAATTTCCATGTATCAGTGAAATCATAGATCCAGACCATCCTTCTCCCTCCCCTTCCCACATAATCATATTAAAAATGAAAATAAACAAAGCCATATGATGATACTTAGGATCATTAAAAGCCTTTGACAAAAAACAGTGTTTATTTATGCTTTAAAAAAAAAAACAAAACCACAACCCTAAAAAAAAACATAGGCATGTAAAGGCAGTTTTAAAATAAGATTTTAAAAAAAGTTTATGTCTAAAAACCAAAATCTAGCGGTAATGAAGTAGAGAGCGACACTAAAACCTTTCTATATAGATTACACTCCCAGGTATCATTTGACATAATTATTTTTTAAAAATGCTAATAATAATAATATGAAGAATTCAACCATAAACTTTGCCAGAAAGGAGACAAAGTTTAACTATTTGCAGTTTAATTGTTGGCTTACTTAAAAAAATCAAAAACTAAAACTAAAAATCAGCAAAGAAAACTAATGGAGACAATTGAGGATTGAGATAATTCTGGTCTTAATATTTCATACCATGCTGCTGATCCCCAGGCTATAAGGAGGAATGAAGGCAAGGCTTTAGGGAGATTTTATTAAAATATCAGAATACAAGATACATAAAATACTCAGTATTTCTGTTTAACCATTTAGAAAACCAGGAGGAAATGATCACAGGTCACGTAAATGGCATTAACAATTAGTAAACAGTATTTAACCTTTGTAGGCAGATTAGTGTTCTGTAAGGTTTATTTGTAATTTATAACTTTATAATTTTTTTTTCCTTATCTTCCCCTACCCCAGTACTGCTAGCGCCTTCTCTATAAGATTACCTTCTGTTTATAACTCATTAGCTGGCAGCTCAACTGATTTTCCTCTACATACATCGTTATAAAAGATAGTTAAATTTCTTGGCTAGCCCACAACCGTATTTAGTTTATAATGTAGTTTCAGTGCTATACATCTGCAGTGAGACCTTTGAGAAAATCATATAGTTGCAATACTCTCTGGTATTTTGGTTATTATTGTGCTGTTCATTAAACAAAATAAATTGAGTAAGAAATAATATATTAATTTATATTATATATTATATTACATATATATTATATTATATATATATAAGATAATTTATCTTGAATCAGCTGGGGCTTTATGAATAGATAAGACTTTTAGAAGTTTTACCTTGCACCTGGTAGATTTGCAGAGATGGTAGAAGATATAAAAAAAATAGTCACTGTTGGCAAAGTTAGGAAGTCTGGCAACACTAATACATTGTTATTTGAATTATGAATTGGTTCAGCTATTCTAGTAATCAGTTGAGCACAATGTGAGAAAAATGATGAAACTATTCATATTCTTTGCCCCAATAATCACGTAATGAAGCATATATTCTAAGAATATTTATGAAAGAGAGGTCCTCTATATATACTGGGAAAGTCTTTTTGTAGTATGAGTGGGAAAAACTTGAAAATAAAACTTGTGCTCATCTATTGGAGAATGGCTCAACAAATTGTTTCGTGTGAATGTAACAAAACGAGTGCCCTGTAAGAAACAGAGTGTGAAAAATTCAAGTGAACACGTGAAGACGTCTAGGAGTTGATACAAAGGCCCCCCCACAAAAAAAAAGAAAGAAAGACAAAAGCCAAATCAAGGCAACATCGATTGCAGTGATGATGATAATACAAATGAGAACAACTCTAAATGGCAGCTTAACTTATTTTTTCCTTTCTCTGGATTGAGAGGGGAGAGGATATGGGAACTGAATATTGCAAATATGAGACTAAGTTAAAAATTGCCCCATCAGTTTGTTTTGCTCAACTGTTATGAGAAAGGGTTCTGTTTGTGGGAATAAGTGAGTATTTAGGGAACCATCACAAATATGGTGCAGAGGCATGATATAATAATGGTGGAGAGACTTCAGTTATCCATAATCTGCTGGACAGAGAAGGTGCTCTTGGGCTCACTTTCTCCTTGTCTCTCTGTCTCTGTTTCTCTCTTCAAAAACAAAATAGCTAATAACTTAACTTGTCCTAATATTCATTTCATGATTCAAACGGTATATCAATCAATAAGGGGAAATGTTATTCTGGATCTGATTTTTTTTTTTACCAATGAGGGGGAGTAACTGGTTGTTGGAATAGAAATAAATGATATGACAACTTTAGAGGTTGTGAAAAGAAAGGGTGCCTACAATGGGAAGAAGGGAAAGCAGAGGGTATAAACATTTATATAGCACCTACTATATTCCAGATACTGTGCTAAGCGCTTTACAGTGTCACTTTATTTGGTCCTCACAACTGCCCTACATGGTAGACAGAGCTATACCATTTTACATTTAAGGAAACTAAAACAAACAGAAATTAAATGACTGGGTGTCTGAGGCTAGATTTGAAGTCAAGACTTCATGCCTCCAGGCCCAACACTCTCCATCATGCTACCTTTCAGAGATTGTAGTGGAGGAAAGGAAAACTGGGATGGATAGTCTGATATGCTCCTTAGATTTTGGTGGAGCTGAAAGAGTTAAGGCTGGTGCGGGAAGCTAAGGACTTAAAAAAGAGTTTTTAAGCTATACTGGGGGAAAGAGATTCAAAGACTGGCTAGGACTACTGCTTGGTTGGATGACTGGCCTGAGGAATAAGGCAGAACCGCTCAACTGTTATTTCACTTCTGTTTTTCTCTGCCAAGGAGTATGACCTTTGGACTTGAAAGGACAGAACAAAAATGGCAAATGAGGAGTTGATACTCAAGATGAATGAGATGGTAAAGAGAACACCTAGTTTCCCTTGATGGATTCATATAACCTGGCCCAGAAGAAATGGTGTACTTGATTGCTGAACCACTATCAGCAATACTTGAAACATCGTGGAAAACAGGAAAGGTACCATAGGACTGCAGAAAGGATAAATGTCCTGATTCTCAAATATGGAAGAGAGTGGCCATCAAGTTCAATTTCCATACCTGGCCAAATTCTAAGATGTGTTATTAATGAATATTCAGTGATCATCTAGAGAAGGAAGAGGTAATGGCAGAGAGCTAGAGGACTTCATCATGAGTGAGTGAGTGAGTGAATGAATGAATGAATGAGCATTTATTAAGCACTTACTGTGTGGAAAACACTATGCCAGTAGAATACAAATAGAAAAGTAAAACGGTCCCTTCTCTCAAGGAGGTATCACTCTAATAAGGGAGATAGCATTTCAGGGAAGTTTCAGTTACATTTCAGATGATCCCTAGGGTACAGCAGCAAAGCAGGTACTAATCTATCTTATTTACTGTCTCCATTCATAAAACTGTCTTAGGACCATTTGGTAGTGCAAGAGACTTTGGTGGCAAGAATTTTGTTTTCTGAATATTCACTGGCTGTGGTTATTAAAGAGACAGGGTCTGCGTTAGCACCTGCAGAGCTAGATGACAGGTTGCATCTGCACACGGGTAGACTTTCTGGATGACTGTGGCTTTTGGGGCTGGACTAACATAATATCAGAGCCGGTTGGGGTAGGAAGGTGGGAGATGGGAATACTTGTACCAGTCCCTAGGGTTTGTAAACTCTGGGTCTTGGACTCTTTCAACCAAGGTCCGGGTGAGGATTTGCTCACAGTTTCACCCACCTGGCAGGTGCCACCTCCTTTTTTAGCTAAGGTAGCTTGCCTGACCCATTGGTGGCAGGTGGTAGTGGTAGGAAGATTATACTCCATCTTCACAGAGTTATGCCAGACTAACATTATTTCTTTTGACAGAATTACTATACTGAAGTGGGGGTGGGGAAGGGGGAGTGTGTACATAAACATGCACACATACATACAAGTATATTATACTATACTGGGGTGCTATTGATCATAATTTACCAAAATCTTACTAAAACATTTGACCAAAGTGTACTTTATGTTATTCTGGTGGAATACATGAAGTGGTAGACTAGGTGATAGTACAATTAGATGGATTTTGAAGTGATTAAATGACTAAACTCAGTAAGAATTTATGATTCAGTTATAAGTTGGGGGGAGTGCCCTCCTATTTCGAATTCTGTGTTTTTTAATATTTTTTATCATTTATTTGGACAAAAGCAAAGAAGGTATGTTAATCATCTTTTCCTTTGACATAAAGTTGAGAACACTAGAACACTGTCAGGATTCAGAAATAGCTTGATAGACCAGAACAGTGAACAACATCTAATAAGATGAAATTATTTAATCGATGTCTTCCAGTATCTGAAAGATTGTTTTGTAAGGAAGAGATTAAACTTGCTCTGTTTGACCCTAGGGGGCAGAATGACAAGTAGTGAAGTAGAGTTGCAAAGAGATAAATTTAGATTTGAAGTCAGGGTGTTGATAACGTAGTTTAGTAGGATTGTCTCATAGCAGTGAGGGCTCATTTGAAATTGTATAACACAGATTTGTTGTGAATATAGTCAGAAGGGTTGTGTGATTTTCTCCATCTTCATTCAGTAGCAGGTGTGCAGGAGCAAAGGTGGTAAAAGCTGAGAGTGAATCCACAGCTAAGGCTTATTTTGGCATAATCAGCAATATGATGAGGGGGCTAGGGATTCAGAGAGGAGGACATTGTAGAGTTGAATTGATTCACCAAGGGGTCAGGATGGGCAAAAGAGAAGAGAATGGGTAGTGCAGGAGAGAGGGCCTGGGAAAGCAAGGAACTGGAGATCATTATACAGATGAAGAGTAGGGTTTTATAAGGGACAGCAGAGGGAGAGGGGGAAAGCGAATAGATTGTGATTATATAGGAGGATTTCAGATTTCTTGAAAAAAAGAGGTAGTACATTTGTGAGTGATGGTGAGATGAAGGGTATGACCATCTTTGTGTGTGACTGGAGTTAGGTGGAGGAATAGGTCATAGGAACTAAGTAGGTTGCAGAATAGTGGTTAGGGTATTTGAGGGAAAATCAATATGTCTGTTCAAAATCCCCTATGATAAGGACCAGATTTGGGGAGAGAAGAAAAATTGTGAACCAGGTACCAAATTCATTGAGGAAGGAAGGGGAGTGACAGGGTGGGGAGGTAGGGCTCTGTAGACAACACTACTAGGACTTGGATTGGGTGGTAGATATTAATAGCATGAATTTCAAAAGAAGCGAGGTTACTGAGTGATGTAGGAAAGGGGAGAATGTGGAAGAGGCATGGTATACAAGGAGAATTCCAACTTCCCAGATTCAACCTGTGAGCTGAGGAGAGTGAGTGAAGGGGCAGCCAGTACTCGAAACGGTGGCCCAGGGAGACTGTCATTAATGGGGAGCCAGGTTTCATTAAGAGGTAGTAGGTGGAAGGAATGTGATTGGAAAAAAAAAAAGATTAAAGGAAGTTTGTTGCATAATTATGGAGCAGGCGGTCCAGAGGGCACAGTGGAAGGACTTGGTGGAATTAGGTTGAAACTTTGGGGTGGGAAGGTTGGGGAGGATGGCAATGAGGAGCCAAGAAGGGGGGGTGTGTGTGGAAAGGGATTTGGACAATGAGTTCATCGTTCCTGGGATGGGAAGAGTGCTACTCTACCTATCAGAAGTGGGGAGCCTGTATTGAACAGGAGGTAAATGCAATAGAGTTGGGAGGCCTCACTTCACAAATTCTTATCCCTCTAAAGGCTGAAGATTAGGCAGGAATATTTGGGCAGAGCTGGAAATGAAAGTCATATTTGCATAGCAGGAGAAAAAAGTCTCTGTTCACTACCAATTTTCCTCTTCCCTGAAAGGACAAGATACAGCAGGAAATTAAAGACCTGAAATTAATGGAAGCTTTGCACTGGAGCTTCTCCATACTTATTTGGGAGATCAGGCGGGCAGCAGGAGGTAGAAGTTGCCTTGTTCTGGCACAGATGGAAGTGATTGCTTTGGGAAAGGTGGAAGCCCCGGCCTAGCCTGGCCCCTTACAGCCTTTCGTTGGGAACAACACACAGTGCCTGGCTTGCACGTGGTTTGAGGTCTTCTTACGTGAGGAGTCTGGCTGTGAGGCAGTGTCAGGAAATATATGTACAGGAGGAAGTTCTTTGGGGTGGATGGAAGATGCCTGGCCTTGCCCCTTGAAGTCTTTCCTCACGGGATATTCTGTGCCCGGGAAAGCACAAGGCAGTAATGGGGTCTGAGGAGCTAAGGCTCCACTTCTCACCTGAGGAACGTGGCGATGAGGCAGCAGTGGGAAAACATCCCCTTCAAAACAAAACAAAACCAAACTGGCATAGTGAATTGAATGGCAGTAATGATTCCCCCCTTTCACACGTGCACACTCGGGTGCCTCTCCCACATTACCAGAGGACAAGCTGTGGAGAACACACATGTAGAGATACATGTAAGAAAAGAAGCATGTAGAGAACACATGTAACTAGATAATCTTTCATGATGCTCATTACATGCCTGAGGTAGCTCACATCTCTGCTGGGTCAGAACCACAATGACTTCTCATAATGTCCTCATGCTGTTCTCCACTGCAATGCTTCACACATAGTCCTAATTTATTGATTAATTGCTTATTCATTCATTCTTTGCTCAGCATGACATCATCTTCTGGTCTTCTCATTACTTTAGTTATTCAGCATCTTCACAGTCTTCTGATAACATGGTACTCTGTGGTACCATCTGCTGGAATTTGGGGGTAATTATGCCTCTTAATGGCAAAGGAAACCCTGAGTATCTTTTACTGCACAGTGTAGTGCTGTGACCCACTACATTCAGCCAGGAAACTGCCAAAACTAGCAGGAGCCCTCAGGCTAAGTTTAACTATTGTTTTGATTACCACCCTTATCTGGTGCTGATTCTTGGTCCCTTACTCTAGACAGCCTTCTGACCTAGTGTTAGAAAATTCATTTTTGTTCCTGTTAAGTTCCTGATTATTAATCCATTTCTCTTCCCCTTCCTTCTCCACCCTTAATCTTTTCAGGGACTCTTATTTAGCAAAATCCTATGGTAATCTTAATATAGACTAGGATATTGAGCTGCCCTTATGTTCCCTAATTGTCATGCTAGTAACAAAATTCTAGGGAAAGGTGGCTAGGACATTGGATTCGGTTGCATTCCTACCTTTATGGAGCATATCTAACAGTAACAAAATCAAAGCCCTAGTTTAATGTTCTGACCAGCACAAAATGCTAGTTTTTTTTTTTCCCTATACTTAATACTGCACAAAAAATAATATGCAGAATCTTCCTGCACAATCATGTGGCAAGTATGGGTGTATATATGTTGGAGACAATTTATCATACAAAGAGCAGAGTGATTCACATATCCTTTGGTGGCAAAGGATATGGGCTGTTTTACATATTGGACTAATTTGGAGATTTTAATATTGAATTAAATTTTGCTTTGTAATCCTCATCTCACTCACTTGGTGACTGTTAAATCCTGTAAGTTTAATTATCATATTTATGCAAGTGACTTCCATATCTATAGATAGAGTCCTGATGAGCCCCAACCCTAACCCTAACCATCATCAGCTTCTTATTGGAAATCTCAAACTCAACATATCCGAAACAAAATTGTTCATTTTCCCCATCTCCCCAGTACTCAGCATCTCAAAAAAAAAATTTCTTCCAAATTTCCTTTTTACTATTGAGGCGACTACCACTTTTTCTGTCACTCAGCCTCACGACCTTGGCATCACTTTTAGCTACTCCTCCTTACCTCACATTCAGTTGGCTGCCACATATTGATGTTCCTTCTTCTACAGCCAGGTTCTTGACCTTTTATTGTGTCATGAACCCATTTGACATTCTAATGATGCTTTTGGACTGTTTTCTCAGAAAAAAAAAATGTTTTTAATTGCGTAAAATAATGTAAGTAGGATTACTAAGGAAATGAGTTGTATTGAAATTCACTATTCAAGATATTAAAGCAATTTTGTGATATGGTAATATATGTGCGTATATTAAAGTTAAATATTATTTAATTATGAAAGTTTTGATTGATTAGCTTGAATGAGAACATTAAACTGGGGTTGTCACTTAATTTGATTCATTATTTGTGTGGTCACAAATGTTGAAAATCCTGGTTTGTAAAGATAAGTGCTTGCAAATGGAATTAAAGCTTCCATAGTTCCATTTACAAAGTAAAGATGAACTTCACAAGGAACATCGAATTCTTTAAGACTTTTTGAGTTAAACTTAAATTGTCTTAAATTTCTCGTCCTAAAATCAGTGAATTCATCTTTGGTTATGGCAGGCAACATCTTTAATACAGTTTATATCAGAAAGAAAACACTTGTGAATTTTTGGTTCAACTTTAATCCCATCAATATAGAAATAACTTTTGAAAGAGTCCTGAAGGGTATTCAAGTGTTTGCAGATCTCTCTTTTAAAAGAGATTTTTTTTTAAAATTAAAAGATTTAAAAGCTCTTTTAAAAGAAATTGAAAAAGAATTTTATATCTCAACTGCCATCTTGGTAAAGCACTTATAACCTTCAGCATTTGAAAGTTTGCAAAGGAAAAACAGCCTCTATTCACTTTTATATTGGCAGCTTAGCCAAAAAAGCTTATAATTTTTCAGTAGCATCACTTGATTTGAAAGATTTATCTCATTCATATGGTTAAAAATAATCTGCCAGGTTAGTCAAAGGATCAAATCTATTTTTCTTTCACTGTTCCAAGAGTGAGTTTTCTTTTTCTTTCAGAAAAAGGGAAACTCTGCCCTTAATTCAAATACGTGCTTCCAAGACCTGTCCTCTTGAAAACCAGTGAGTTCCTGTATGGTAGGGAAGCATTGGTGTTCTGCTCCCATTTCTTGACAAAATCTTTTAAAAATGTGATGATTCAGAGACCTGCTTCTGATAAAGTTGGAGACTTTTATGGATGTTGCCATTGTGAGAGTCTCTGTTGCCAGTGTGTATCTTCTTGGGGGGGGGGTGTATCTTCTTTAGAAGGCATGAGTGATGACTATAATGAGGAGCTCTCTTTTTCATAAAAGTAACAAAACTAGATATATTACCAAGCATTATTGGAGCACCTTCTTAGGTAAAGAATATGAAGTTTTTCTTTCCCATCCCATTGTTTGGCAAAAAAAACTTTTCACTGTGTCCAAAAAGGACTCCCAAAAATAAGAATTTTTCTTTGGTTTTGGGATAAATATAGTTAACAAAAACAAAAAGCTGGCTCGTATACAAGATATCTGCAGTTTCATCTAGTTACATATTGAAGGAAAGTGTTATGGCTTCCAATTCCTCAGTGACCTGCTTCAAAATGGTAAAAGAATTATCAACTATTCTAGAATGTATCACATCATTTAACAGTAGAACCGCCTCTAGTTTTTCCCTCTATTCAGTTTCTTCAGTAATAGGCTTCTTTTATTGTCAGTCTAGTATGCATTTTTATAGGATGCTTCAAGAAAGGGTTTTGTGAAATGGCAAATCAAAGTTTTGGAAGTGTCCTAGATTTTTTTTTTTTTTTAAATTGACATTTGTTAGCTTGAAAAAAATTTCCATATCTTTAGATGTACTTTCAGGATCAACAGATATGAGGTGCTCTTTTTTTGTTGGCTTTGTAAGAATCTTTCCACTGAGAAGGCACTGTGACTTGTGTTCCCCTCACATTCATCAAAGTAAAACCATATGATATACAATCCCAATCAGGATGTGTTCTCATTTAAGGGATTATAAATTCCTCGAGGTTAGGAAATATCTCAATTTTGGCTCCTAGTGCCTAGCCCAGTGCTTGGAAAATATTAGATATTTAACAGGTGCTTATTGGTTAATTGAATAGGTACCTTCCAGAGAATTGTTTGGATGTAATTATGTTTCTCTGTTTTTATTTTTTCACTTTTCAGAGTGGACAGTAGTGGGGTAGGGTAGGTCATGAAGAATCCATTCAAGTAAGAATGGTTCACCTACAGGTGAAGGAAACAGTTGAGTGAGGACAGAGGGACTGGTTAGGATAGGAATGGGCTAATGAGTACATGTAGCTGCCCTCCTTGGGTAGGGAACTGAATTTAGAAACCTGAGTCTAGAATAGGAGTCAGCAAATCATCTAGGAAGCTCTGGGTAAAATATATTGGTGGAACTTTGAGCCAAAACAAAACTAGTAAGGTACAGATATGTTGGTTCCAGTTCTGCTTTAAAGAGCTTTGACCTGTGACTCCAGGGCCTTTTTCTTTGCACAACTTTCTAAGGCTATGTTAGACATACTTCCCATCCCCCTTTCATCTGCTTCCCTTCACTGATGTCATAATCTGGCATCTGTTCTCTTTCCCACCTCTATTTTGAACCGGTATTGGGCTTCTCAGAATTATCAGCATCTTTTTCTTTCTTTTTCTTTTTCTTTTTCTTTTTTTTTTTTGGAGGCAGTTGGGGTTGTGACTTGCTCAGGGTCACGCAGCTAGTAAGCATCTGAAGTCCTATTTGAACTCGGGTCCTCCTGACTCTAGGCCTGATATTCTGTCCATTGCCCCACCTAGCTGCCCCCAGCATCATCATCATCATCATCATTGTTATTAGCATTTATATATTGCTTTAAGGTTTGCAAGGCACTTTACAAATATCATATCGCTTTATCCTCACAACAACCACGAGTGGGAGATGCTGTTGTTATCTCCATTTTACAAATGATGAAACTGAGGCAGATGGTGATTAAGTGACTTGCCTAGAGTCACATGACTAGTAAATGTCTGAGGCATAATTTGGATTCAAGGTCTTTTGACTCCATCTACTTCCAGTTTTTATGCCACATGTGTGCCATCTTCCAGGGTTAATTGTTTGTCTTTATTAAATTAACTTGTTAATAAATAAAACAAATGTATCAGTCAATACTGTATAGAATTTGGTATAAAATATCTTTAGTATTATTTGGCAGGAAAAAAAAGTATCAAATATAAATTTACTTCAACAGCAATGAAAGAATCTAAAACTCCATTCATTTATTTATTGCAGTGGCTTCCTTAAAGGTTGCTGACCTCCAGTCCTAAGAACTTCTGGAGAAATATGTAGGTAAAGTGGGTTCAGGTGGATGAGCATAGTTCAGATTCTGAGGAGATAACAGTAACAGTCAAGAACAGGTCAGTAAGAAAGGTTACTGATCTACAAGCATTTATTAAATACTTAACCCATGTCCCGGTTCTGTGCCTGAAATACCCCCCCCCCCAAAAAAAGGAAAACCTTAAAAGGGGGGTAAGCATAAGTATCATGTATGATTGAGAGGAGGTAATTTAAGGAGAAAGAATGTACTAATAACTAGAAGTATCAGGGCTGGCTATTTAATTATGTGACAGCTGAGCCTTGGATAAGGTGAGGATTGCTAAGAATTCAGAGATGATGACAGGCATTAATTATTTGCTACCAGCCACTCTGCTTGTTTTCAACTTCACCATCATTTTCATCAGGCCCTGCCTCGGATGAACTAAATACCAGGAAGCGTATTATCATGAAGATTATTGCTCTTTACCTTTTCTACTTGCACCCAATCAATACCCTCATTAGCTTTTGCCTCTTTGATCTGGAGACCTGAGCAAAAGACTCCTCATATCCTCCCTTTGTAAAGGGCTCCACGCTCCAGCCTTCACTTCCTCTGCTTGGTTTCTACTCCACCACCATCTTCATGGTGCCTCCCACCCCCCAGGGACTGGTACCTCCTGGCATCCCCCCGCCCCTTGCTATTCAACTTGCTTTTATGTGTTGTCTTTCACTTTTAGATTGTAAGCTCCTTGAGGGCAGGGACGACCTTTCTTTATTTGTATCCCAAGCTCTTAGCATAATGCCTTGCAGATCGATACTTAATGAATAGGACTGCTTATGAAAATGTTGGGAGACTGTGCTAGTGTGTAAAGAACGGTAATGCTGACTTATGCTGCAGCCAGCCTTTTCTTTATATGGCCAGTTTCAGTAGATGGGTTTGCAGCCAAACAGAGACAGTTCCTAATGTCACAGTTTATGAGGGAACATTATTGCAAATCAACATAAGATAAAGATTCTTTTAAATTATCATTGGCTTTCAGTTCCCTAAAACTATAATTTTCTTCGAGGAATGTGGAATATCAATCAAGTGATCAGCATTTATTAAGAATCTATTATATGTCAAACACTCTGCTTGACTGGAGATATGAAATTATTAATTTGAACTCAGTCATATGTCATCTGTGCAGATATACTTGTGTCCTTTTAAATAATGACAAACTAAGTAAATAGCTTATCCAAATCACTCTTAGCCTTCAGAGATTCCCAACTTATGCCTTTCCAGATTAGATCAATTTACTTAATGTCTCTCTTTTCTGTAATCTCATAGTACTTATGTTGAGTCATTTTTCAGTAGTGTCCAACTCAGTGAGACCGTATTTGAGGTTTTCTTGGCAAACATACTGGAGTGGTTTCCCTTTTCCTTCTCCAGCTCATTTTATAGTGAGGAAACATAGGCAAACAGGGTTAGGTGACTTGCCCAGGGGTCACATAGCTAGTAAGTATCTGAGGTCAGATTTGGACTCAGGAAGATGATTCTTCCTGACTCCAGGCCTGACACTCTATACTATGGTGCCACCGAGCTGCCCTATAGTACTTATATAGTGACTCTGATAAAATATAATATGTTGAATTCAATAAACTTTCACTAATCTTTACCAAAATACAGTCTCCATCTCATTTCCTTCTCCCCACACCCAACCACAATTCCTTTATCAATAGTCATCTTTTTGTATATCTGTTGGAATACCTATTTGTACATTTAGAAATGGAAAAATATATATTTTGGCTATAAGTAAATAAAAAGGCACGTGCTTCTATTTAGAATTACATATTCTTTTTCTTTTGTAATTGCTTTTTGAATTACAAACTTAAATATCTATTTAAAAAATGTTACCTGTGGTGGGTTTCCTGCATCTCTCCCCCCCCCCCCCCCAAAGCTATCACTACAAGTTTTTAAAATGCTTTTCTTTTTGGCAGTTTGCATTCTAGGGCAGAAATTTTAGGTCCATTGTATTTTGGCATCATGCAACAATGTTTTATTTACAGAGAAAAAGTCTGCCTTTTTGTTTCTTAGTAGTCCCTTTAAAATATTTACATTGCTTTAGCTTACATTTTTTCCTTTGATTGTACCAAAAAAAAATTTCCCTCAATAATTATTGAACCTGTACTTTGCAAAGAGCACTGGCCATGGAGCCAGGAGGACCTGAGTTCAAATTCAGCCTCAGATACTTATTAGCCATGTGACCCTGGGTGAGTCAGTTAACCCCAACTGCCTCCCAAAAAACAGGTATGTATACTTTACATGTAAAATAATGGTTTTGAGTTGTGAAGATGTTCTTTGTAATATTTACTATCATGTTTTATCTTTGCTACCTATGGATTCAGAAAAAAAAATTCTTAAGTGAATCATCGTGTTGTAGTAACATCTGTGTATATATATATATTTTTTAACAATATTTGAATAAAGGAAAACTATCTGCTACTTCATTTGCTAGATAAATGACCTATCTTTCTTTCTAGACCTAACTTCTCCCATGAAGTCCAGTCTCTCATCACCACCTGTCTCCTCAACATCTCTTGGATCTTCTCTAAGCCTATCATGCACATCCTCCCAGGGACTCAGATTTCTAACCTTGGAATCATCTCTGAATTTTTTCTTTCCATTTCTCTCTGCGTGAACATTTTCAAGACATTTCATGCCATCTGCAGCTAAATATTTGTGCCAGGCGAAAACACACTGCCCTTTCAAGTCCATCAGTACCAGTATTTCTGAATCCCAGTAATAAATATAATGGTTTGTCTTTTCTGGATTTGGGCTTTTTACTTTGTTTTTGTGTTTCTAATATTTGAGCTATCTTTACTCTCTTTAGTACTACTTTAAACTGCTGTGGTGGCTGTTCTCTTGAAATTAGTTAAATATCTATCGTGAAGGGATATTTCATTTTTTAAAAAGTAGAGAGAATAAAATTAAGGATTTAAATTTAAATATTAATCATAGCTATTTTTAGATAGGAATGGGGGTTTTTTGGTGGGGAAGGGAGAAAATCCACAAAAATTATCTAACTTTGAGTATATACTTCATGTTCAAATAAATTGTGAAGACAGTTCATCTGTCATGAGCATTTACAGACTGATGGTGACAGTGATTTTAGCTTTGAAAAAGTTTATATTATATATATTGAAAAAGTTATGTTGTACTTAAAAATATCCAGTGCTTTTGGCTATTGCTTTGACTCCATTATTGTAGCACAGCCCAAAGTCCAGAAAACTTTGCTTTATGATTGTCCAAGCACTCTCTTCATAATAGTCCTCTGATACAGTGCAATTATTATTGCTCTAAACGAGACTCAGATTATATATAATTTGATGGAATCATACGGCTAGGAAATGTTACAGCTCAGTATGAAACTCAGGTCTTCTGATTATAACACTCCTCTTTTCTATAGAAAATGGGTGGAAATATAGGTAGCCTTTGAACCCTTTTTGCAACTACAAATAAAATAACAATAAAATCTCAACTATCTGGATCCTTTCAAGAAATATATTGTCTAGCATAACTTAAGGTATATCTCCTTCAGGAATCAAAACTTGCATTTTTGCTATTTGATCGGAAATTGTCACTCACTAGATTCAAATGCTTCATTGTTTCAAGGATCCGTGATTTCATCTATGTGGGTATTCCCTATATATTGATAAAGTACTCAGCTCCTCTATACAGCAGTTCTCAATACAGCATCCTTGAACTTTAAAAAAGAAATTCATAACTGTATTTCATTATATTTGGTTTCCTTTTTAATTCTTTGTATTTTAATTTTTGCATTAAAAGGCATTCTTCAAAGGGGCTATAACACGCTCTCTCTCTCACACACACACACACACACACACACGTTAAGAACCCCTGCTTTAGTAGGTTTAATAAAGTACAGTAGCCCCCCCCCAAAAAAAAATACCTAATGACTAACCCTGTAGTGATAAACTTAAATTGGGTTTTATAGTCCCTAAAAGAATCTGTACTGTCTAGGACCTATAAGTGTGAATTTACTGACTTCACATTCAGTAGTCCAAGTCACCTCCATAATCATTTGACATCCAAGAGGCATTTATAACCAATAGAATTTCAGAGTGGGTGAAGGTACAAAAATGAAATAAAATATTTCCTCTGATAGAAATTTACTATCCATTTGAAAAAGATTGATGAATTATTTTATAATACTTTTGAATATATTAGTAATAATCTCTGAGGTTAGTGAAGTGTGTAGAACTGAATGACCCCAGAACTTTTAAGTTATGTTTGGGTTTCTTTGTTTTGTTTTGTATAATTTTCCTTCCTCTAATTTCTCTCTGTTTTCAGAATGGCTGCCCATGACAGCCACATCTTTTCTGCTTCTAAAACTGCTGTGTGCTTGGCAAGCAGATAATGAAGCTTTTTCTTTTCTTTTTTTTTTTTTTGTTTAAGAGTTGTATATAAAAGTACAACAGATGCCTCCTAAGTAAAGACCTTTCATTATAATAAAACTGGATTGTCAGAGGTCTTTTTCTTTTTTTTTAATCCTTCCACCCCCACCCCCACCCCGCCCTTCTGTTTGTTTTGTCTTTCTGTCTCTCTCTCTTCCTTGGCTTTTGACAAAACTAAGAGGAAACTTGTTAATGATTTGATGTCTTTAGTTCTAGTATCTACCTGAAGAAACAACATAATCAAAAGGGAAAGTTCTTTGGTCTGAAAAAGAGTGGGTTCTTCTATTATGTTTTTGTTGCTGTTTTTCTTGGATGTATGTGACAGTCTTTAAACTCCTTTTTTTTTTTTTGGACTATACTGGTCACTTAATATTTAGTAACTAGCATTTATACAGCACATTAAGCTTTGAAAAATGTTTTACACATATCTTTCAATCCTTAGGACACTTTAAGATAGATATTATTATTATCATTATCTTACAATTAAGGAACCTCACAAATTAATAACACTTTGAGAAGCCTAATATTGACATGGGGGAGGGGAACCCCTGTATGTGCAAGAGTAAAAGGGATGGATTCTGAGAGCGTATGAATTTGCTGAATAGTGGAATTAATCAGAACTGTGATTGAAAGGGAAATTGTGCCAAAGTATAGAAGAAAATCATTTTCAAAATTCAGAGTCATTAAAGGGGCTTTTAGAATTGTGTAACATTTTACATTTGATTGACCTCAGTTATATCTAATTAAGTGAAGCCCTCTTCTTTTCTCCCTCTCTGCTGTTTCATTTGATGATCTCATCATCTCCCATGGATTCAGTCAGTTTCCATTTTCAGTCTACCTGTTCAACCCTAACCTGTCTGCCAACCTCTAGTCTTTCGTCTCCAAATATGTGTTCCAACATCTCAGACTGGATGTCCCTTAGATATCTTAAACTCAGTGTTCCCCCCAAATCCTCCTCTCTTTGTTTTAACTTTCTTTTTGCTTTCTAGGGTACCACCATCCTTCCAGTCACCCAGATTTGCCTCCTTGGATCCTCACTGTCACACTCTATATCCAATCTGTTTCCAAGGCAAATCGATTTTCTCTTTGTAACCTCTCCTATGTATGCCCCTTCTCTTCTGTGACAGTGCCACCAGTCTGGAGCAGGGCCCCACATTGCAGTAGCCTGATGGCTGATCTCACTGCCAAAATGATCTTCCTAAAATGTAGTTTTGATCATGCCACCTCCATTACCACACATGTGAGTGCACACTTACACATCTCCAGCATTCAAAGCTCCTCATAACTTTCCCTCCACTACTCCCTTTCTAGTTTTCTTATACCTTACCACCTCACCTCCACCCCCCACATATTCTGCAAATCAATGACGCTGGAACTCTCTCCTTCCTCATCTCTGCCTGCAAACTCCCCTGGCTTCCCTTGACTCACTGAAATCCTGCCTTCAGCAAGAAGACTTTCCCTGTCACACTTAATGCTAGCGTCATCCATCTCTGTTCATCTCTGAATGTATCGTGTATCTCTTTTTGTATATAGTTGTTTGCATGTTATCTTCCCCATTAGACTAGAAACTCCTTAAGAACAGAGATTCATCCCCAGTGTCTGATACATATTATATGCTTATTAAATAACAGATTGATAAGATACTATTATAGCCCAGTCATGCTGAATTTGACAAGATTCACATGAGATACTCAGAAGTAAGGGACGAGTACTTTGAAAAAAGTGACTATTAGAAGAGACCTTAAACAGCTGTCTCTGCCAGGTTCTTATTCAGTGTAGAAATACTGTTAGCAGTATCCCTGATGGGTGGTGGCTCATTATATTGTCAGTGGGCATTTCCTCTGCCTGTACATTCTTTATATCACAGAGGATCCCATTACATTTTTAAGCAACTTTTGTTAAATATTTCTTCCCTGTGTGGCACTGCAGTCTGTCTGTTTTTAACTTCCACTTATTGTTCCTGGTTCTGCTATCTAGAATAACTTAGACTAGATCCATTCCTTCTTCCAAAGGTGAGTATTAAAATGTTTGAAGACAGTAATTCTGTCTCATCTAAATGTGTTCTTAATTGAGTCTCCTAGGGCATTTTAAGTAGAAAGGAAGATGACAAGGCTAGTAAAAATCCAGGGAGACGTGAATATAATGTACAGGTTTAGAAAGCCTTATGATTACTGTAGCAAAGTAGTGATAGAACATTGTAACACAATTCCTGAATCTTAAAGGGTTTTAAATGGAAATTTTAATTGATCTAGACAGTAACCTACAAGCCTCAGCACAGCTTTAAGCTTTTTCGTTCAATAGTTACTCATTAATGTCTGACTCTTCATGACCCCATTTGGGGTTTTCTTGGCAAAGATACTGGAGTGATTTGCCATTTCCTTCTCCAGCTCATGCTACAGATGTGGAAGTGAGGCAGAAAGGGTGAAGTTACTTGCCCAGGGTCATACAACTATTAAGTGTCTGAGGCCAGATTTGAACTTGGGTCTTCCTGACTCCAGGCCCAGCACTGTCCCCTGCACCAGTAGCTGTCTGCCTTAAGCTTTAGGAACTTAATTAAAGCTGTGCTGAGACTTGTGGGACATTTTATACACACACACACACACACACACACACACACACACACTCATTTCTATGTTTATATACGTGTGTGTTTGTATATGCACACATGTACACAGAATGTATGTATATCTGCATATGTAGACTGTATGTATATAGGTATGCAGACTTGTATGTGTAGACACACGTATACACATTCTTTGTACATTCTGTGTGTGTTTACATTGTGCCTTTTTTAATCGGTTAACCATTCTGTTTAGTCATTTTATTTTCCATTGCCTAGCTCTTTAGTTTTCTGTTGTTTAACTGTCAATCTCTCTATTTTGAAGGTTCCTCATCGGTCAAGGAGCGCATGTAGGAGCTGTCAATAGTGAAGGTGACACACCTCTAGACATTGCTGAAGAGGAGGCAATGGAGGAGCTGCTTCAACATGAAGTCAGTCGGCAAGGTAATCTAGAGCAGCAGTTCTCGTTTTCCAGAGCTGTTTGTTAAGAAAGTGGAAAGACCACACTATGGCCCTTTGTTCAGAAGGGCCTCAATGTTTTCTTTGCTCTGGAGAGTGTAAATTCCAGTCTAATTTACTAATCATTCCAGAGGAATAATTAGAAAACTGTTTGAAGACAAACTGAGAGGTAGTGTGACTGTAGTCATCCCTTCTTCCTTCTCTGCTGGCTCTAAGTGTATCAACCTATGATTATATAGCTGATGGATTGATTACTAAGGATAAAATCCTTCTATAGTTACTATGCCTAATTACCCAACTAGTAACCGTAATTTGATTAACAATCCTTCATTTTCTTGTACATGTGTAATCTTGAAATTTTTGAGCTCCCTCATTATCCCTGAGTAACTCCTTCCTGTTGATGTTCTTCATCTTGTCTTATCCTTACAAGTAGCAGATTAGTCCAAAAACTAACAGCTCTTTACTGAGCATTAAAAAGTGATTTTTTGAAAAATAAAAATCATTGCATCATTGACCATTTGTGTTATTAAAAGTGATAAGTATATATGCATTCTATTTTGGGTGGCCCTTCATTCTTTTTTATGACAGTTAAGAATTTTCTCAGTGCTGGGGAAAAAACTTTTTAAGTTCATTCTATCATTGATGACACTTTCTAAGTCCTGTTCTAGATTGACAGGTACAGTTACACAATTTACTTCACATAAGTGCCTTTTATTACCTGGAGTTTATAGGGCTATAGAGTAGAGCTCAAACGTCATTCTCCCGGTGGTGGTCCTTATCTTTTTTATTGCCTACATGCCCTGATGAAATTTTGTGCTGATCATAGTAGTGAGTAGGGCAAAATAGTGACTGAGAGATATTGTTGATGGAAAAAGGTTTAAAGACCTACAAAAGATCAGATAAGTAAAATAATTGCTACAAAAGCATGATTATGGTTTTAAAAAATGTATAAAAATGCATTAAAGATCTGAATAAGATACATTTTAGGAGGAATGCTAAGGACAGCACGAGGGTTTTAGGGATTTATTTTGAAGAAGCAGTATTGGGCGAAGGGGTATGCAGCTGATAAATATACATAACAGTGGAGGGAAGGCAGAACTACTCTACTTTTCTTCTATTCTCTTTGTGGAGAACTATTTTTGGACTGGAAATGAGAGAACAAAAAATGGCTTTTAGAGACTTGCAAATTAAAATAAGTAGGAAGATAGTAAGAGCACCTAGTTTTCCTTATTGAGTTTGTCATCAAGCCCTGGAGAACTGCATTCCAGGAATCTGAAAGAATCGGTATTTGTTCTTTTTAAAGGTCGTAGAAGACAAAAGAAATATTGTAAGACTGAAGGACTGATTTTCCAAAAGGCTTGTGTCCATGACTTTTAATTCCCAGCAAAATTCTAAAAGATGTTTTTTTAAAGGAATATTTAGTGAATTTTAAGAAAAAGAATTAGCAGTGACAAAGAAGTATAACTTAATCAGGAACATATCGTACCAGATCGAACCCTTCTTTCTCTTTTTTGACAGTCTTATTAGAATGGTACCTCAGGAGAATACTGTAGAAATACATTACCTAAATTTTAGCAAAGTATTTGACAAAGCCTCTGCAATGCTGTTGGATATGAACAAGTATATATCAAACAATAGCACAATTAAGTAGATTGAGAGTGGATTGAATAACTATATCACAGGCTTGTCATTAATATTTTAGAGTCTTCTGGGATGGAGGTCTCTAATGAAACACCTCAGAAGGGATCTTTGCTTGGTATTAGTCTGTTTATCATTTTAATAATGACTTGGCTAAAGGTAAAGATAACATACTTATCAAGCTTATAGATGAGATAAAGTTATAAATAATAGCTAACTGAACAAGAGTTAAAGGTGTCATATAGCAGCCAAGGTCTTATTCTGCAGTCTGAGTCATTGACACCTCTATCAGGAGGTGGGTGACGTTTTTCATTATGAGTCTCTCAAATTATTGGTTCATCATTTTGTGGCTCAGAGTTCCAGCATCTTTCAGAATTGTCTTTATAATATTTTTATTTTATAAATTGCTCTACTGGGTTCACTCATTGTACTTTACATTGGTTCACACAAGTTCCCCCAGGTTTCTCTGAATCATCCTCTCCATCACTGCTTACAATGCAGTAGGATTCCACTTATATACTGTAACTGTTCAGCCATTCCCCAATTTATGGACACTCCTTTAGAGTTTTTTCTAAGGACTAATCGCTTGTTTAATCTACCCTCCATATTCTTTCTCCTTCTCCCCTTTCCCTCATGTTTCCTTGTTGAGTGAAGTTTATTTCTATACCCAGCCCTTTGTGTTCTTCCCTCCTTTGACCAGGTCGGTTTCTACTTCAAGTTGTTCTGCAAAAGTACAATGTCAGTTTGACTTGTACTTGCATATCCTGAATTCTATGAGATAATTTTCCCTAGCCTTCCTCTTCCTTCCCCTCACCCCCAAATGTATTCTTTTCCCCGCTCCTTTTACATTCTTTTTAGATCATTAAAATATAGAACCACTCCCAGGCCTTCTATCTAACTGGACTCCCTCTATAACCCCTGATGATAATAGGGTTCAGAGGGGACATATGTATCATCTCCCCATGTTAAAATGTAAACAGTTTATTCCTTATTTAGTCTCTTAGGATTGTTTATGTTGACCTTTTTATGTTTCTCTTGAACTTCACAATTTCTATGAAACTATGGTCTTCTCGTCAGAAATACTTAGAAATACTCTATTTCATTGAAGATATGTATCTCCCCCCCCCCCCCCACTCCCACCCTTGGGATTATACTCAGTTTTGCTGGATAAGTTATTCTTGGTTGTAAACCTATATATCCTTCTGGAATATTATATTCCAAGTTCTCTGCTTCTCTTTAGAAGTGTCTGCTAAATTCTATTTGATCTCAGTATTGAGTTCTTTTTGGTGACATAAACTGGAAGCTCTGGATTGTTGCTGTAATTTTCCTGGAAGTTTTCATTTTGGGATTTCTTAACAGATTCTTTCTAATTTAACTTTGTCCTCTGGTTCTTAAAGATCTAGACATTTTTCTCTTTAAGATTTCTGATAGAGAGGCAGCTAGGTGGCATAGTAGACAGAGTACAAGCTGTGGAGTCAGGAAGACCTGAATTCAAATCCGATCTGAGACACTTGACACTTACTAGCTGTGTGACCCCGGGCAAGTCACTGAACCCCATTGCTTAGCAAAACAAACCAAAAAAAAAAAGATTTCTGATATCCAAGACCTAGCAGCAGCTACACTAAAAAACTGCATGTCTTGGAACACTATATATCGAAGAGCAAAAGAACTGGGGTTATGGCCGAAAATATAAAAAAAAAAAAAGACTTTTGGTGAATCATCAGATTGTCAGGATTGTGTTGCAAAAAGACCAGAACTTAATAGAAAATCTGATATACAAAATCCAAGAAAAATATCAGGTAAATATCAAAGATTAATTACAAGGGACTTAGTAAGGACAAATCATTTACTTTTTATACATGGAAATGTAAACTGTATGTCTAAGACTGTCATTAGTAATTGGGTAGTTCGAAAGAAAGAATGGGGTAGAGTTGAGTATGATGTGATTCAAAAAAGCAAAATGGTGTCGGAAAAGGTAATAAGAATAATTATCTCATAAAAATGAGGTACAAGAGGAAGAACTGACACAGAGGAATTAGATGGGGGAGGAAGGCAGGTAGTTCTGGAACCCTACTCTCATTGGGAATGGGTTCAAGAGGGAATAATACATATGTATCTAGAAGGGCAGAAAAGTTTTCTAGATTCAGGAGTAAGAGGGTAAAGGGATAGGGAGGGAGGAGAGGATAAGGGAGGGATAGGGAATAGGATAAGGGGAGGGTGTA
This sequence comes from Vombatus ursinus, assembly GCF_900497805.2. Lineage (NCBI taxonomy): Eukaryota > Metazoa > Chordata > Mammalia > Diprotodontia > Vombatidae > Vombatus > Vombatus ursinus. Next base: position 15,568,246 of record NW_020954652.1, read on the forward strand.
GAAGTGTGTGTAGATTAACAGGAATGGACTAAAGAGGGGAAAAACATATATTTAGCAGGGTATAAAAATATTCTAAATTTAGAAAAAAATGAGAGGGTAAGAGGGAATAGGACAGAGGAAGAGGATAAGGGAAGGATTTAGGGGAGGGGTTAGGTTAAGGAACAGGAGGGCAAGGTAGCAGGTAGAAGTAAAGTAGAGGAGTAAGGAGGGATTGGAATAGGGTGAAGAAGGATAGTGAGGAAAATAGGAAGGAGGAAAATATACAACAAGTAATTATAGTTGAGAATGTGAATGGGATGGATTTACCTATAAAATGGAAACTGATAGATTAAAAATTTGAATTCAACAGTGTTGCTTTCAGAAAATGCTATAAAAATGAGAGATAAACATAAAATAAACGTCAGCAGGAGAATTTATTTTGTAAAAAAGCAGGGATAGCAATCTTGATCTCAAAGTTAAAGCTAAAATCAGATTTAATCAAAAAAGAAAAATAGAGAAACTATACTGTCAGCCTTATTAAATCAATAGTTTTAGACCATGTGAAATAACTTCTAGACAGTATTTAAAAAAAAATTTAGAGCATATCTGCCAAAACAGAAACAGGAACTATATGAATATAAACACAGAACAACTTTTATATAAAGTTAGATCTAAATAATTTAAGTAGTATTTATTGTACGTGTGTAGGTAAAGCTAGTGTAATTTTTAAGTGACAGTTTTACCTACCTAATCTTTTTATGTAATGTCATCTCAATTAAATTACTAAAAAATCATCTTACTGAGTGAGTCAGAAAAAATAATAACAGGGTTCATTTGGAAGAGTAGAGGGTCAGGAACTTCAAGGAAACCAGGGGAAAAAGATGTGAAGGAACTAGATTCAGTAGTATGAGACCTTAAACCATATTATAAGATGAGAGTAGCATTGAAGTATAAAATGGATAATTTTTATTATTGTAAATTAATATTTTCCTATATAAATAAAACCTTTATAGCCAAGCATAGAGGAAATACAGAAAATTGGGGAGAAAACTCTCATAGACAATCTCAGATAGAATATGATTGGGTCAGAATTGTTGTGGTTTAGGAAATGATGAGCTGGTGGATTTAGAAAAATATGGAAGGACTTGGATTTATGAAGGAAGATGCTATCCACCTTCAGAGAAAAAGATGACAAGTGGAAATAAGCATAAAACGGTCTTACATATATACATTTGAGTGTATAGGTGCATGTATGTGTATGTTTATGGGGGGGGTTGTGTGTGTGTGCGAGCATGTACTTAATTGTAGCCTTTTCGGGGAGATAAGGAAGGGGGAAAAATAAAGTGCTCAGCAGAGGACAAAAGAAAATATACAAGTAAGCAAAGAAAAGATGGACAGCTTTGAAAATAATGTGTATTTTTCATTTTATGTTTTCTTGAAATGGAAATTTATTGCTTTATATTGAATCCTCTCATATATTCTCTGTATACATGACAATTTTTTTTCTTTCCTCATTTTTTATTTAAGTGTAAAATAAATTTAAAAATTAAAAAAAAAAAGATTTCTGATATCTATTCCCCCATACCTCCTTTTTTTGGTCATGGCTTTTAGATAGTCCAGTGATTCTTATCTTATCTCTTCTTGATTTGTTTTCCAGGTCAGTTGTTTTTTGCTATGATATACCTTATATTTTCTAAAGGCAGCTAAGTTGCTCAAAGGATAGAGTGCTGGACTTGGAGTCGTGAAGACCTGAGTTCAAAAACAAACTGAATACATACTAGTTATGTGAACCTGGGCAAGTCATTTAACCTGTTTCTGCCTCAGTTTTCTCATCTGTAAAATGGGAATAATAATGATAAGCCCTGCCTTTCAAGGTTGTTGTAAGGATCAAGTGAGATAATATTTGTAAAGAGTTTAGTATAGTACATAGCAGATGATTAACAAGTTTCTTCCTTCCTTCCTTCCTTCCTCTCCCTCTCCCTCTCTCCTTCCCTTTTTTATGGCATTAAAAAGATTGGCAAAGACGTGCATGACCAGAAAAGGATGTATGTTCTTCCAAATGCCATTTAACCTATTGGACTCAATAGATTATATTTCTTGATTCATTTGTAATTTCATTAATTAAAAAGCAGGCTTTCATTATATTTTTGTTTCTTAACTGTGACCTAATCATTTGAGTTTACAAAAAGTCATTTCTTTCTTTTGTCTTATTCTTATGCCTGTGAACAAATGAGTGCTACATTCTTTGAAGAATCAGAATTACAGTAGAAAGGTACATGGTAGATTTAAGCAGGCCATGGGGTATTATTCTCTGACTTTTCTGTGAGAAGTAGAATGAAATACACTTCAAGGATGTATATCACCTCAATGTATCGCCAGTCGTAGGTTGAAAATGAAAGACAGCCAGTGAACATCCCAAGGTATTGAAGAACCAGAAGGGCTCCAGTATTCTAGTATATTGTCCATGAAAAGTTAGGTAAAGAGATGGACAAGACTCACACAGAATAAGGAGCCTTCAGCGTCCTGTGATCTGCATTGGTAGAATTAGTATACATACAAGTGAAGGTCAGGCTTCATTATTCCACAACTGTTCATGCCCTCCCTCCCAAAACTACCTAATATTCATTCTGTAGATATTTTGTACATATTGTCTCTTCTGTTAGAATGTAGGGCCTGTGACAATAAGAAGTTTCCCTTTTGGCGTTGTGTCTTCAGTACTTCACACAGTGCTTTACCTGTAGTAAGTGCTGATTGAATAAATGGTCATAGGATTGTGGATTTAGAGTTGGAAGAGACCTCAGCAACCAGCTAGACCAACCCTCTCATTATATAGTTGAAGATACTGTGGCCCATAAGGACTCTATAATTTAGATCATTTATTTAGCTAGTGACTAAGGCAAGCTTTGAACCCAGGCCTTTGTGACAGCAAGAGTTAGAAAGCATTAATTTTCCGTTGTGTGCTAGCCACTATGCTAAGCACTGGGTGTACAAAGAAAGGCAAAAACAATCCATGCTTCCTAGGAGCTAATAGTCTAATATGTTAGTGTGGAAACAACTATGTACAAAGAAGATATGTACAGGAGAAATTGAAGGTCATCTTAGGGGGAAAGCACTAGCGTTAAAGAGAATTTAGAGCATTAATTAAATACTTGCTACATACAAGCGCTGTGCTAAGCACTGTTCTGGCAGTAGAAGTAGAAAACTGAGACATCCCTTGTTGAAGGAGCTGACATTCTAATTGGGGAAGACAACTCCTAAAGTAAAGTTCAGCTTAGCCATGAATGGAAAGACCTGGTGATCTTTAGGTTGCAGTGAGAGGCCAGCCGACAAGGCCAGTTGGTCTATAGCATATATCTCGAGGGTAGATGGCAGTGCCTGGGGATCAGAAGGGTATCAGCAGAACGGGTGGCCAAGCTCAATGAGCTGAACAGAATAGTGAGCAGGGCAGATTGTGAAGCTGTGTGATTGTTCATTTTATCAGAAAGATTGTAACTGGAGACTTCCTTACACATTCAGGAGTAGCCTTTGGGTGGGCAAGGGAGAAGAACAGCCAAGGAGGGAAAGTGGTTCTGAAGGTGACTGGATTCCAGCTGTTGAGAAGTAGGGAATGGACCTCAAGGTCACAGTGAAATTAATCTCAGAGTTCTCTCTAAGGAGTGAGGAAGGATGGACAGTTCATGAGGCATGACAGTATCTGGCTGGGAGAGAAGGGGGGGACGGACAAAGGGGGCCATTAGGAAGGTTAGTCGGACCCGAGGACACATCTTGAGTTCTTGGCAGTACAACCTGCTTCTGCAGGGCCCTGCAGTGCCCTACTGAATTTGATTTCTCAAAGTATTAAGCAGGCATTTGGTTTCATAGATATAATTTCCCACCTTGCTATTTAGAGTGTCTTTTTCATTTTTCTTTCCTAAATGAACTGGATGTAACATAGATATAAGCCTGAGGAGAGGTAGAAAGGAAGGACTAAAAAACCTACTTGCACTAAAATGTTTAATTAGCTCTAAGGGGGGTTGTAATAGAAACATCTGGCATCTCAAGCCAGTTACCCAGAGAAATTTTTGATCCCATTTAAGAGGATGAGATTATTTCCTAGAACCTCTATTGGATTCTTAACTTAGGATCTAAAGTTCTATTAAAGACAATACTTGCATAAAAGTCTGGGAGTAAAACATTATTTAATTTAAAGTATTATTAAACTCAAAATAATTTTTAAAAATATTATCCTTACATATATTTGTTTCAAAAGCTTGCTGTGTGCCAAAACATTAAAATATTTAGAATTATATTTTATTATTTTAATAAAGCTATATATTTTAACGAGTTAATAGAAATTATTGTGATTTGAATATTTTCTAAAACATAGGCTCGTATGACCAAAGCAACCTTCCAACATTTATAATAAAGTTTTATAGGTACTGATGCTTAGTGAAGTGAGCAGAACTAGGAAAACATTGTACACAGTGACAGCAACATTGTGCAATGATCAACTGTGATAGACTCAGCTCTTCTCAGCAATACAGTGATCTAAGACAATTCCAAAAGACTCATGATGAAAAATGCTATCCATATCTAGAGAAAGAACTATGGAGTCTGAATGTAGATCAAAGCATACTATTTTCACTTTCCTTTTTTTTTTCCCATGGGTTTTTCCTTTAGTTCTGTTTCCTATTTCACAACATGAGTAATGTGGAAATATGTTTAACATGATTGCAAATGTACAACCTGTATCAGATTGCTTGCTGTCTTGGGGAAGGAGGGAAGAAGGGAGAAAAATTTGGAACTCAAAATCTCATAGAAAATTAATTTGAAAACTATCTTTCCATGTAATTGGAAAAAAAATACTATTTACCAAAAAATAAGTTTTACATTTGTATTTTAGAATCTAGTTTTGAGGTGTGCTAAATATGCCCCTCAAAAGATGAAGCTACCGACCTAAGTTTTAAAGTGATAATGACAAACATCTCGAGATTATTTTGTGATTTCAACTGAAATATATAGGAAAGTAGCAATCTTGGACTTCAAACCTCATATGCTGATAGTTACAAAAATAGAGGTTGTTACCTATGACATTCATTTTCCAAAGCATGGGAGTAGCCTTTTTATTTTTTCTTTAAAAATTGAAATACACCTTTAAAATGTTTGTTACCAAGTTTTAACTTTAAAACAAACTTTGACAAAGGTTATTATATTATATATATAATAGTATATATTATATAATATATATTATATTCTTATTCTAGTAGTAGAAAATTTCTTGAGATTAGTTCACCCTCTCTTTTTTGCCATGCCTTCTCACCTCCATTCCCCTATACCCGCCAAAACCAAAGGGATTTTTTTCAATCATAGGCAGAAAAGGCCTATATTCTTTTGCTAAGTAGCATCGTGCTTCAAAATAATCATTGGGGAAAAATAGGCTTTTTGTCTTCTTCAGATTGCATTGAACAATATGTATAAGGTTTAGGTTTTTTTGTTTTGTTTTCATATCGAGAGTTAGAGAGTTCAGGTCATACATTCCAACCCCCTTCATTTCGCTGATTAAAAATTTGAAACGTAGAAGGAGTAAGTGACCTGCCTTCACCAAGAAGAACTGAGATTTTCTTTCTTTCTTTTTTTTCTTTTTCTTTTTGGCTAGGCAATGGGGTTAAGTGCTCAGGGTCACACAGCTAGTGAGTGTCAAGTGTCTGAGGCTGGATTTGAACTCAGGTCCTCTTAACTCCAGGGCTGGTGCTCTATCCACTGCACCACCTAGCTTCCCTGAACTGAGATTCTAAATTGAGTTCTCTTCCTCCAGACTAGTACCCAACTCTGCAAACACTGGTCTTTAGGTAGGTAAAACTTTCATTAAGAGTTTACTCTTTGCCAAGCAGCACAGCTCTGAGGAAGGATAAACCAGAAAGGGGGAGTGGAAGAGGCCATGGGGAGAATCATCCTAATGGGGCTGGCGTGTGCTTGGAGGCCTGTTGCCTGGTGAGGTGAGGGGAAGTCCCTATCTCAGTGCAAGGGTCATAGGAAAGAGGCCGTGGGGTTATGGATACAAATAAGTATGAGATATAAACATGAGAAAACGGAGGAACGCTCCAGACAAAGTGGTGTACAAACATTTGTAGAGGATATTCTGTGGGGTAGTTGTAGGAAGAAATCAGGAAATGTTAATGAAGGCAGTGGGAGTGCTAGCTGGAGGTCATTCCTAAGCAGGAAATGGTGATGGGTACTGTGCTCGACTTAGCTTAAAGAACATATTTGGCTTTGGTTTGAAACCAGCCTCAGACACTAACTGACTAAATGACTCTGGGCAAGTTATTTGACTTCGGAGTCTCAGTTTCTTCATCTGCAGAATGAATGGAGTAGACTCAGTGAACCCGTAAGTTCCCTTCCAGCTGTAAATTTATAATCCTGTGTTTTACACAGGCTGAGATGTGGAGAAAATACAGGAGGTAAAAGTGTATGGGGTCATATAGGGGGAAATACTCATTTTACCTTTGAATATGAATTTGAGATGTTAGTGGTATGTCTCAATAGAAAGGTCTCTAAGTTGGAAAAGACATAGAAGACCACCTGGGCCAGCACATATTTGACCAAGGATCCCCAACAAACCTTTGCTTTAAAGGCTTGAAAGACCTCCACAGCCCACTCACTGCCTCATAAGTTTCAGGTAATTCTGTTAGAAAGGCTTTCTTTTTGTCAAACTGAAATCTAACTCTTCCCCACTCCTCATTCTACCACTGCTTTCTGGGTCCAAGCAGGGCTAGTCTTTTGTGACAGCTATTTCAAATTAGCTTTCCTTTGTGTCTCTCCTAGGTCTTCTCCCTGCCAAACATCTACGTTTCCTTTAATCAATCCTAATAGGGCATTAAGGCCTTTCAGTCCTCCTGGCTGTCACAGTATTCCCCGGCTTACCAATATATTTCCATATATGTGATTCCCAAAATTGATCATAATTCTCTGGATATGAGCTGTTCAAGGCAGATTTCAGCAGACCATCCATCATTTTTAAAATCCTGAAATATGAAACTTCTCTTAATGCAGCCTAAAATTTTATTAGCTTTCTTGAGTGCTGTAGCATATTCATCCCTCATGAGTTTCTATCCGCAAGAACCCCAAGCTCTCTTTTACACAAACTGCTGTCTAGCCTCCCCAGGCAAGTGGAAAAGCCAGACTGGAGCTCAGGGTATTAATCAAGAATGGATATGTAGATTTGAGTATTAACTATATCAGTGACCATGAGTAGAAATTGTTTCATTCTTTGTATTTCGAAGAACTACTGGTGCTTTGTACAGTACTTGACACATAGTAGACATTTCATGAATGCATGTTAACTGAAGTCGAAAGAGAAAGAGAGAGAGACAGAGAAGGGGACCAAGGACAGAGCCTTATAGTGAAATCTATGCTCAGTGGGCCAGGGGACTAAGATGATGTATTAGGTAAGCCAATTAAGAAGTAGTAGTCTGATTGGATGAGAAATAAGCTGAGGGAAGAGAGAGTATCAAAAAGAAGGGATTGGTCATATCAGATGCTGGAGAAAAATCAGGAAGAAGACTGTGATTTTAAAGATTTAATCAGTGACACTTGAGAAGTTTGAGTAGAGTAGAAGGTTTGGAGTAGTTCGAGGAATGACTAGTTGAGTATAAACTTTTCTCAGAGTCTAATTTAGAGAGAACTATAGCTTGAAGGAGATGGCACAAAAATAGGAGGATTTTTTTTCTCTGTGGAAGGAGACTCAAACACGATTAGGACAAGGAAAATGAGCCAGTAGAGAGAGTGAGAATTAATATGAGAAAATATGAGATGGAATGAGGCCCTGGAGAAAAGGAAAGGTGAGTTAACCCTATTTAAGGTTAGTCATTGTATCTACTGAGATTAGAGGATGAGGAGAGACATTAGGTTGGAGAGAGAAGGTAAAAGAGCCAATGATAGTACAACAGTATCATCTTCCACTGTGTGACTTGTTCCACCACAACCTCACCCTCTGAGTTCTGTGAGATGATATCCTACTTTTCCTTATGTCTTACATTGCTCTTCTGTCTACTTCACTTGATTGGCTTTTCTTCAGGACAGTCTTAATCCCTTGAGGCCAAATTATTTGTTCTTAGGGAGAGAATAATGTATATATTATTTGCATGAAAGAAAATTCAAATATCTGTCAAGTATCTACAAAGTGAAAGATACTACTGCTAGGTATTTGAAATATGAAGGAAAAATTATATAGAAACATTGTATAATAAGACTGGGAGATAAGATCCATACATATTATAATACTAAATAAAAGTACAGTAATTGTAAATGGGAGATCCTAGAATAAGATTCCTTTGAGAAAAGCTAGATCGGGTTAGATTGTCATCTATTCAATAAACGTAACAAATAACAAAATTAAAAATATTTCAATATCACTAATTAGAAGAGAAAGAAAGGTGGTGAGGGGATGGAAGTCAACTACAACAAGCATGCAGACAAATACAGGACAGAGGCAAGATAATTAATGGCCAGGAAAATGGTCATGCAATGCCAAAAAATACAAAAATCAGAGTTTTTTGACTTGGAGTATGTTGGATATACAAAAGCAAATAACAGTGAATATGTAATCAAGATGTGGAACTGGAGTTTGGGAGGATGGTCAGGGCTGGAAATTTGAGGCACATTTGGTGCTCATAGAAGTCACAAGAATGTTCCAAGAAAAGAACAGAGGATTAAGAAGTGTTTCCGGGAAAATCATAAGAGATAGGGGAGGGGATGGTGAAGACCATGAAGTGAGGTAGCCAGAAGGAGCAATAAGAGGCTTCTTATGAGGAAAATTAGTTTTTGTCAGAGAAGGCCAAAGGTGGAGAGGAATGGAGAGAAAGAGATGATAACACTGTCCTCTAAATAATTCTGCAATACCGCTGAACACCCACTTGTTGGTAAATTGCCAATTTGATTCCTCTTAAGCTTGAGACATTTTGGGAGTTTATTTTAGCATAAAAATTTTGATTAATGTAAGCAAAATTATATATCATTCTTTCCTTCCTCCCACTTGCTTTAGGGGTCGATATAGAGGCAGCCCGTAAGGAAGAAGAACGGATAATGCTTCGGGATGCAAGACAGTGGCTCAATAGTGGCCACATCAGTGATGTTAGGCATGCAAAGTCTGGTGGTACTGCACTCCACGTAGCAGCTGCTAAAGGCTATACAGAGGTTTTAAAGTAAGTAATGTTTCCTTAACAGTGGGGCATTTTTTTTTCTTATGCTAAAAATGCTTTCATCTTCTTATTACTCTATCTTGAGATTCCCAGATATTGTTCTCTCTCTTCCCCCAGTTGTTGTTCTGAAGAAACTCTTTAAAGGTTATTTAATGTCCATTTTTTTTCAAGTTGGAGAACAAATTTGTTTTGATGTGACTTTTTTTCTGAAATTTATGCACACACACACACGTGTGTGTGTGTGTGATTTCTTAGTTTCCAGTTAAGTTTTTCTAGTGTGTTTTTGGTCTTTTTAAAATAAGATGAAAGTCACTTAATAGTAAGAACAAAAATCTATCAGGATAGGAAATTTCTACTGAATTTCATGATAAGGTTCACAGAGTGACACTTGAACTATTGTTTTTAGCTTTATCAGACAAAAGAGCTAACTATTATGTAAAGGTGTAAGACATTTCTGATGGGCTTAATGAATTTAGGAAATTATTGATTGATCTTTACAATGTTCATGTACTATGGACATTAGGTATTTTTCCCATTTTACAAATAAGAAACCTGAAACTCAGTTTTTACTTAAGTCTCTACAGGAAGCCTGTAGCAGAGCTTACAGTAAACAGTGGTTTCTTGATTAAGAAATCCTTGAGAATGAAACTTATAAAGTCAGTCACATTTACAATACTAATAAATCCTGTGAAGCAGAGCCATCTACAGCTTCATGACAGAAATAATTCATCCCACAGATTCTGCTTATATCTGCTCAACTGAAGGTAGAGTTGGATATCCCTCTACCAAATTTCTCTATTGCTTCCTTTCTGTTCTCTTTTCTTTCTTTGGAAATTCAAATCTCCTGCATTTAACATATCCATTGCTCTTCTTGTCCTTTTACCAGCTTCTCTTATCAAAAAGAGGATTCGGGTCCATACATTGTCCTAGTTGTAGATCGTTCCAAGGCTTTTTGACCTTACTGTTTTTCTAGACTATTGCAGTAGCCTCTTCCTTGTACCCTTCTTTCCAAGGCCCTCTCTTCCCTACTTCACCTTGCCTTTACTCTTGTCCTGCCTTCCCATAGACACATACTTTATGTTTTCTGATGTGGATGATCTTGTTTTAGTTAATATTTAGTGGGTTTTTGTACTTTAACCTTCCTTCTGGTATATGCTTCTACGTCTTATGTGATTTTTACCTCTACTTGTGGAATTCCCAACAAAGAAATGTCTTGAAATGTGACTTACTGGGTTTGTTTTTGTCACTTGATGTTTGTTTGGTTGTAGTAAGAGATAGGAAGTTACTCAGTAATCTCGTAGTCTTTTGTTAAGCACCTATTTGAAAGTGCTTTCTTAGGCCATAAATTAAGTTCTTGAAATGTAAATGAAGGGTTATACATTAGATATCACTGCCACCTCCTGTAGGTAAAAAGAAGGACTTCTCAAGCTCACAGCATGGAAAGTGAGGTAAAGGTTCATCAGTTTTCTTTATCATTATTATTATTATTAAATTGTTTAGTGTTTGTGTGTTGGGCTGTGCTACCTGCAAGTTATAGGCCTGTTCTTTGCCTTCTAGGAGCTTAACATTCTAAATACAGGTAAGAGTGATGCCTATGTACAGTTAAAGGGCATGCTAACAATTTTTGCAACTCTGCAAATTATTACTGATATTCTAGTAATGTTGGTTAGAATCTCTTGCTTTCTACTGCTGCTCTAAAGTGAAATCAAGATCCTTTCATATTTTTAAAAACTTTATGAAGAACTTGTCATTTTCCCTCCAAAAATTTCATGTGTAAAATAAAATATAATCCTAAAGGCAACTCTGTAGTATGATATAACCCTTTTTCTGTTACCCTGTTACCACACCAAATCTTTTTTTTTTTAAAGTATATACTCCAACATGTATTTAACATGTAAAATAAAATTTGTTATTTTTCAGTCATGTCTGACTCTGTGACCTCATTTGAGGTTTTCTTGGCAGAGATACTAGAGTGGTTTGACATTTTCTTCTCCAGCTCATTTTACAGATGAGAAATTGAGGCAAACAGGGTTAAGTGATTTGCCCAGAGTTACACATCTACTAAGTGTCTGAGGCCAGATTTGAACTCAGGAAGATGAGTCTTCCTGACTCCAGGCCTGGCACTGTATCCACTGTACCAGCTAGCTGCCCTGTGACAATTGTTTAGTATATAGAACATAATATATATTTGTATATAATCAATAGTAAATAATTACAAATAAAATTTGCGCTCTAATAAATAATTGTTTGGACACTCAAGGAAGCATACTACCTTAAATCAGATTTATGGGCAGATTGGTTCAGTAGTTGGTTCAGACTAGGAAAACTAGATTCACCCTATGAAAATTCTCATATAAAAATAATAGTAATAATAAAATTTTTCATACTAAACTTGCATATCAGACCTAATAGACAATGAAAATGAAATTATACCTACTGTAGGATAGTATTTCCTTTTGTTAATTTAGGATCTGTTCTTCCAGAGTTTTCTTTTAACCGATTTCTACCTGTCCCAGTTTAGATATCATAGGAGAAAATGTTGAAATATGAAAAGCAAAATAGTTAACCCTATCCTGTTGCCCGACTTTTACTTAATGTGCATGAAATCAGACCGATGAGTAGCTTTGCAAATTGCCAAAGTTAACTTACTGCCTAGCTAATTTGTTATATAATCTCTTCAGACTCTTACTACAGGCAGGCTATGATGTAAATATTAAAGATTATGATGGTTGGACACCTCTTCATGCTGCAGCTCACTGGGGTAAAGAAGAAGCCTGTCGAATTTTAGTGGACAATCTTTGCGATATGGAGATGATCAACAAAGTGGTAAGCTATTGAAACATGTACACATGTTTTAGTGTAAGAAATATAATTATAGCCTCTCAAGTGATATACAAAAATACATTGGTAGTTTAATTCATTTTTATGTTGTACTTTTGGAATTAATAATCATAGATATTTAGCCTTTTTTTGGTAGGGAAGGTAAGTTTCCTAATTTTGTATTTATTTCAAGTGCCTTTTGTTATCTTCTTTCTGAAGAAAAAGAAACATTATTTTGAGAATGATGTTCATGATTTCTGGTAGGCCCACTAATCCTATGGCTTAAGAAATGAAGTTAGGAGATTTGGGTTTGTTTGTTTTTTACAGTTGTTATATGAACATAGCAATTAATAAGTGATTTTTTTTCATCCATTCTTCATCATTAACTGTCACCATCAATTCTCAAATTGTTCCTTATTTAGAATGGATTTAATAGATATTAAAATAAAATTTACATTTCACTGTTGCCATGTTTTTTTTTACTAATTGGGGCACAGACATTTTTACCTATACGTAAACAGATGAACGTACATGTTTTAGCATTGATGCTTTCTAATGGGCATTATTACTAGTTCTAGTTAGTAGGTAGTAAACTAAAATAGCTTAGCTGAGTGAACACTTACTCATTGTAGTTGCACTCTACTACTAGTAACCACTTACTAGTGATAGAACCTTAGACCAATCAGTTAGCATTTCTAAGCCTCATTTGCTACATTTTAAAAAACAAATATCAAATATCTACCAGTTTAATTTTAAGAGTGGTCTTGAAGCTCAGATGTGAAAATATATATGCAGGTGTTATAAAAATATTAGAATAGGTATTACTGTTTATATTATAGGCCTCATGGGTACTACCTTACTACCTTAAATCAGATTTGTGGACAGATTATTCAGTAGTTGGAGAACACAACTGCTCCTTCCCTCTCTACATTCTGGCTGCTGTGGATGAGATCTCCTGTGTATACATGTATGTGTGGGTGTGTCTCTATCTGGTTTGGAGTCTGTCTCTCTTAAGTTGATCTCCCTCTAATAATGGTGGTGTTTTTTCTGTAGCTCATGGAAATTTTTCAGAGATATCACATATATTTTTAATTTGCCACTTAGGATCTATCGACACTACCCCCGCCCCCGACCCAAAACACACACATGCACACATATTTATTTAGAGCCTTTTATTTAGCTCCCTTCTAAGGTTGCAGGCTCTTATCTTGTCTTAATCTCCTTGCTTCCACATCGTTGAAGAAAACATGACATTTGAACTATGTTTCTACTAGCTCCCTTTTTTGTATACCTTCATGCTGGTGTCAGTGTCAACAGCTGTTGTGTTCTGAGATATGTACTTTGAACATGTAACTAATTCGCTATTTACTGAATTGAACTGAACTGACTTTGATTCCCCAGCTTTCAAAATAGGAATTGCCCTTTCTGCTGCAATGACAGAGTAGGAATGACTCAGCAGACACACGTTACCATCTCTTGCTTTTCCCTATCCCCGACAGTGCCACTTGAAGAGTTGCTCATCCACTAGTGGAGGGTAGAATCCTTGCAGGTTCTGGAAGAGAGCTTTGGGGATGTTCTCACTTAGAATTGTACAGATGTCCCAAACATTTTCTTTAGGTAATGTGAGACATGGAGAATTGCAGGGAATTGTCAGGATATTTTAGAAGAGTCACAGAAAGACAAAGTCGAACATCACACTGTTCTGTAATGATAGTTTACTTAACTCAGCAACTGCTTATTAAGCACATATTATGTGTACAGCATGGTGCTTGGCATTGAGGATTGAGAGATTTAAGAGACATAGCTAGCAGCTGCCTTCAAGGAGTTTGCGGTCCATAACACCCTTCTATCCACCTAGATAAATGTAACTAGTTCAAAAGCCTCTGCACATCATCTCAGAAAACTACTTAATTACTAGTGGATTAATAATATCAATCATTTAGTATAACTGGGAATAGTAATAACTTACTTTATGTAGTGTTTTAAGGTTTACAAAGGAGTTCCTCACAGCTCTTTGAGGTGGATGGTCCTAATTATTATTATCTCCATTTTATAGAGAAAATTGAGGAACATAGAAGTTAGAACCATTGTGTGACAGATTAATTTGTCTTTTTGTTTAGTCAGCATTATGGCCTTCTTAAGTCGCCAGATTCTGTTTTTATTTACTTTTTAATCACTTAAGTTTTTTAAATTTCATTGGACTTTATTCTCGTCTTTAAAGATAACTTTGTATTATAACAATAACATCTTATGTTTCCATAGAACTCTATAGTAATCAAAACATAAATCATTTTTTGTTGTGTCAAGATAAGCTCATCATTTGATGTTGCAAATGAATTTGCAGTTTTTCTTCTATACTTCTATAATAATTTAGTAAAGTTTTTTTTGTCATGGTTATTTTTTAAATTATGTAGACTCTGAAAAGTTTATATAAATGTTTCAACAGCAACAAAAGTAATAGCTATGGGGAACATGATTTTCAGAAACCATTTAAAAAAAAAAGAAAAAGAAAAACCATGTATTGTAAGATTTACAAATCATTTCTTCCTGACTCCTATATGTAAATGGAAAAAAGTTATATTTTGTTTTTAAATATTTGGAAAACTTTTGCCTGTTTTGGGTTTCCTTAATAATGGATTTTCATAACTTTAATGTCTTATACATGTGTAACTTTAAAGCTATGATATCACAGTTGATTATTTTTATATTTTAATAAATAGAATTATTTTACTGTGATGCACCTAGAATATTACTATCCCATTTTGCTACAAATTTTTGTTTTTACTCATAATCAAATTATGCAACAGTGCATGGGCATTTTTATGGTGTCATAAAGAGTTAAATTAATTGCAGCATTATTTTGTTCATACTATTACTGGACATAAGGAATTTTATTTCTTTTAAAAGAAAATCATTCCTCTTTTCTTTAGAGGTGTTATATTTAGAGATCTGATTCTGCGTCTAACTCTGTCACCTGCTGGCACTGTACCCTTGGGCAAGTCCCTAATGGAGCCAGAAGTGTATAATACCTGTGTTGCTCACTATTGTTGTGACAAGATGAATTTGATTATGTATTTGAAAACTCTTTGAAAAGGTGCTAGGCTGTATACAAATGTGAGACTATTAAGAATAAATGAATAAGGGGCATCCAGGTGGTGCAGTGGATAGAGCTCTGGCCCTGGAGTCAGGAAGACCTGAGTTCAAATGTGGCCTCAGACACTTGACACTTACTAGCTGTGTGGCCCTAGGGCAAGTCTTTTAACCCTGGTTGCCTCAACAAAAAGCAAAAAAAAAAAAATCAATAGTAATAAATGATAAAAAGAATAAATTTATAAAATAGTTAGACTGTGTAGAATGAGACCTGTCACATATAATGTTACGTATTTAGACAGAATTTCTTTTAAGTAGTCTCATCTTTAAGATGGCATATCAACATAATAGTTGATTATGTAATTCTCATCTGTTCTATCCAGGCCACTTATATATCCTTCTGGCCCATCTTCCCAATAGCCTTGAGTATTAGTGATTGACATAGTGTGATTCCTTTAACACACTGTTTAATTAGAAGAGCAGAGGAACCTTAAAAGGTGGTTAGAATCACATGATGTGTGTAATTTGGCGACTACTAGGTTTATAAGTGTCCTGTAGACTGTTTAGAGTGCATGTCTGGGCTAACAGGTTAAATTGATAGGTTTGATTTTTATGTGTTCACAGCCTGCATTTTACTCTAGTTTTTATTCTCTGTCAGCTGCTGTTTGCAAAGTAGACTCATTTGTCGAGGGAGAAAGTGAAAAGAAAGGTTAGTAAGGGGATCACGTTTCTTATCCTTAAAAAGGAAAATTCCTAGTAAATAAAACAATTCCCTCCTATTTAATTGCTGCTAAAATTATCAAGATTTATTTATTTTATTTTTGAATAGGAATGTTGACAGATGCTTCAAACTCTATTATTAGTGGTAATGTAAAAATTCCATTGGATCCTGGGGATTAGGGACTGTGGGTTCTGGTTCAGATTCAGTTACAGTTTGGCCTTGAAAAGGTCTCTGGACCTCATTTTCCCCATCTGTAAAACAAGGAAATTAGACTAGATGATCTCTAAGGCTCTGACAACTTTGGAATATTCAGATTCTAATTCTGTTAACTATTTTGCACAAATAATCCGTTTCTTTTACCAAGCTCTTTACAAAGCCAAATTTGAAAAAGAATAACTCTGATCAGAGTTTTCGAATCAAAGCTGCTTTAAAAAGCATTCTTTTGTAGCACTGAACCTATGGAGGCAATGTAGAGTAACCAGTAAGTCAGAGGGAAAACATTTAGATTTATTTAGGATATTATTTAGATTGTCTAGGATAACTATAGGCCCAAATTGAAATTTTCGATTCGATCAATATTCATTCCATTTATGTGGGAACTACCTTTGACTTTCAATACTAGAAACTAAGAAAGAAACAAATTTCTTACTTCAGCCAACACTTTTCTTGCACTGAGCCAAGAGAGGAAGGGGAAATACTGGTTAGACCAGTAAGCTCATCTGGCACAACAAAATTCAAGAGCAATTTTATAGGTGAAATTTGCAAAAGATAGGGGCAACTAGGTAGCACAGTAGATAGAGCTCTGGCTTTGGAGTCAGGAGGATCTGCATTCAAATCCGGCCTCAAACACTTGACACTTACTAGCAGTGTGACCCTGAGCAAGTCACTTAACCTCGATTGCCTCACCAAATAGCCAAAAAAAAGGTATTTTGAGGTAGCTAGTGGCACAGTGGATAGTGCATGGGCCCTGGACCTGAGTTCAAATCCAGCCTCAGACACTTGACATTAGCTGTGTGAGTCACTTAATCCCATTGCCAAGCAGAAAAAAAGAAAGAAATTTGCAAAAGAGCTTTTTGGTATGTATAGGTAAGTTCCCTTTAACCCAAACTCATTTTTTACATCTTTTTTTCGATACAGATATTTGCATGTTTAGGAGTAAAGATAGAATGTTGCTTTTATGAAGTATAAGCAGAAAATTTAATTTACAGTTTGAGATGTATTTATACATACCCTGACTGACCACAACAGGAGGTATATGTCCTTTCCTCCATAAGGTGCTAATATCCTGTTCTTTAAGTAAAATTAAAGACCAGAAACCTTTTCTTTGAAAAGATCAGTTACTATTGAAGCATACATTTATAAATTTACATTAATTTAATTTTGGGGCTTTCCAGTTAGTCACATTCTGATTATAATTTGCATTTTCTGTGTCTCTGAAGCTTGAAGTGATTTTTCATATGGTATTGTTTTCCATATGAAAAAGAATTGATTCTGAGACTTAATCATGTCTTTGTCAATATATAGCACTTTTCCTTGTACAGCATATCACTTTTCTTAAAGAATGAATTTTTGTCATTCTGGAAACTTGTATTTGTGAGTCTGCAAATAGGGACAATGCAGGATAGCAAAAGGAAGTATTACTTTTTGGTCAGTGAACAGATACAGAATGATAGATGCTCCTCTGAATATTTTTTAAACCTTGATGAGTTATGGTTTCTGAGGCTATAGATTATTTAAAAAGGTGAAGAATAGGGCAGTCCTGCTAATTGCCCCGTAACTGCTGTGAATTGCATTTTTTAGAAATTTCATTTTTAAGCCTGTTGTGGCTTTGGCACTTTGCTATAAAATAGGTATGCGTGCTCTCTTCCTTGCCCAGCCACACCAATACAGAAAATAAAAGCGAAAGAGAGAGAGAGAGAAAGAGAAAGGAAGAAAGAAAGAAATCTGTCTACATACCAAATAGATGTAGCAGGTGTTGAGTGGGAATAAGAGTGAGGTATAGGAGGTTGGCTTCTCCCATATATAGGATTGTAGCTGGGCAAACAGCCCCTGCAGACACACAATTCTTGGATGTTTACTCAAGCACGTGGGTGGTTTTTGGTATAATTATAAAGAAAATGAATGTTACACTATGTTAACTTAAAAAAAAAAACTTTTAAAAAATTTCCCTACGTAGGGTCAGACTGCCTTTGATGTAGCAGATGAAGACATTCTAGGATATTTAGAAGAACTGCAAAAGAAACAAAATCTGGTATGTTTAAGAATTATATAAAACACATAGATAATTGCTTGGTTTTTGACTTTAAATAGTAGCAATTTTCCTTTCTATTGGTGTTTTCTTGTGTCTCTGTTAAGCTCTTCCTGACAGTCATTTGGCCCCAGTCAGGAAAAGGTTATCAAGGGTTTTTTGTTTTTTTCTGGGTAAATTGAGCATTTTGACTCTGTTGCTTAATGTGTCAATATGGCTAGAAGTAAGTAGGAGCTTCTTACTACCTCTGGCTTCTTTTAAAAAACAAACAACCTAACACCTGGTTTTATTAATATTCTTTGACCAAAATACCCATCATTTACTTTTTCATGCTTATCTAAGTGGGAAACCATGGCTATTAAATGGAACAAAACGTAAAGAATAACTAGGTAGTTGAATCGAGCTCTGTGTGTCCTTGAAAACTGTCCACTTTGTCACTGTTTCCTCTCCCTCAGTCCCCATGTTTCAGGTAAAATAGGTCCTTTTTAAAGAAAATGACTGAGACTGATAGGTCGTGTGCATAATAATACATGTAACTCTACATGTTGCTGCTTCATGTCATTTGGAAAGTAATTTTTTTCCACTCATCATTTTATGAAAGCTCCATAGTGAAAAGCGAGATAAGAAGTCTCCACTAATCGAGTCTACGGCAAATATGGATAACAACCAATCACAAAAAGCATTTAAAAAGTAAGTAAAATATTTAAATGACCTTCATTATAGTTGGGGGAGAATTTTATAAAGTTATTTGCTTTTCAGTAATCTAGGTAGCCTTTGTAAAATTTGAGCTTTGTGTTCAGCATGATTTTGTAATTAATCATATTTTTCACCTGCAGTAAAGAAACATTAATTATTGAGCCAGAGAAAAATGCAACCAGTATTGAATCTCTGGAGCAGGAAAAGGCAGATGAAGAAGAAGAAGGCAAGAAGGATGAATCCAGTTGCTCTAGTGAAGAAGATGAGGAAGATGACTCAGAATCAGAAGCTGAAACAGGTAAAATTTTTTTTTAGAATCAGAGGACTTTTAGACTTCTGATGAACCCTAGAGTAAGATCTTATTAGTGTAAGATTAATACTTGTTCTTAGACTTAATTGAGCAGTTATTTCCTGAACAAAATGTATATGTTACACTCTGCCTGCACACCCTATGTAATGTTGCCCTAATTGGCAATGATTGACAATAATGTTAAAATAATTTAACCAAACCACATTGTAGTGTCATTCTAGAGGGCAGATTCTGATGGTCCCTAGCATTGTTCCTAATTGCCTTCAGTAACATTTTCATCCTTTCGCAGAGCCAATTTGTAATCCTAAAAGAGGGTGGCTATACTAGAAAAATCATTGGTTGAAATCATTTAACCTTTTGAAGAATTTTCATCCCTTTAATTTTAAATTTGTGCAATTGTAAGCTCTGTGTGTGTGTGTGTGTGTGTGTGAGAGAGAAAATTGGGGTTAAGTGATTTGCCCAGGTTCACACAACTAGTGAGTGTTATGTGTCTGAGGTCAGATTTGAACTCAGGTCCTCCTGACTCCAGGGTTGGTTCTTTGTTCACTGTGCCACCTAGCTGCCCCTCAGTTGTAAACTTTTTAAAGCTTAAAGGTGCACTAAGACTTTGGGAACAACCTACATATAATTCTGCATGTAATGTATCATACCATAAAATGATATTGAACCTATTCAAATATATTTTAAATGTTTATCAAGCATTCTAGTGGCTTTTCCCTTTATTTCCTTCAGTTCACTGGTTATTTATCTCTTTGTATGTATGCACTTTTATTTTTGTATAGTTGTAGTCAGTGTGCATGTTGCTGTTCTTGTTCAATGTTCTTGACTTAGCATTGCTTCATAAAGGTTCATATTTTCTCATAATCTTCATGTTATTTTAATTTGCATTTTAGTATTTCATTACATTAATATACATAGGATCATAACTTTAGAATGGGAATGGACCTTCACAGTCTCCCATTCTAACAAAAGGTCCTCTTGACTCCAAAGTCTGTCTCCTTCCATTACTTACCAGAGTTTATTCAATCATTTACCAGCTATTGGTCATTTGGATTTTTGCCAATTTTTTGCAATTACAAGTAATACTGCTAAAAATATTTGTGAATATTTAAAAAGGTAAGAAAAAATGTATTCATTTAAACATACATTTTGCTCATTGGTATAAATTGGACTGTTTATGGTGCTTGGCAAATAGTAGGTGTTTAATGTTTGTTGACCAAATCTTAATTATATGCCAGTAACTATTAGCTATTAGTCTGTCTACTTCCATTGTTACTTACCAGAGTTTATTCAATCATTTACCAGCTATTAGTCATTTTGATTTTTGCCAGTTTTTTGCAATTACAAATAATACTGCTGAAAATATTTGTGAATCTATTTAAAAAGGTAAGAAAAAATGTATTCATTTAAACATACATTTTGCTCATTGGTACAAATTGGACTGTTTATATATAGTACTTGGCAAATAGTAGGTGTTTAATGTTTGTTGACCAAATCTTAATTATATGCCAGTAACTATTAGCTATTTTTTAAATTGTTTTTTATGAAGTTGACTAAATAGGCTTTCATTCTCTGATTGCATATTGAGCACTTACTATATGCAAAGCATTCCAACTAAAAATGCCTTTTTAGATCAGTAATTTTAAATCAATACAACTTACATTTTATTAAATTATTGAGACATAAATCGACTTAGATGCTTCTGCTTTTGTTTATTGGGGAAAAATTAGTACATGGCACAGTTTTCATTCTGTGTTTTGAAGCAGAGAATTAAAATTTTGACAGATTTCCTTCCATGTGCTAAAATTAGGCCATGATAAGTCAGGTTCTAAACTACTGAAAGAGTTCTTGAAATTATATATAATTCTAAAATTCTCCTGCCATACTTCAGTGAATTTGTGATCTCTTCATTGTGAGTACTCCCTCGATCACAGCAGCAGATCACCAACCATCTTGTCCATGTTCTACCATAAATACGAAGTCTTCAGTATATCACACAGGCTGGCCGGCCAGTCAGCTGTTATCCCTCATATGTCTATATGACCAGTCCACCTATATCATACATTGAAAGTGAAAAAAATATGCTTTAAACTGCAGAGTTCTTCATTTCTCTTTCTGGAGGTGGATTGCGTTTCTCATAATAAATCTTTTGGAATTTTCTTGGAACATTGTATTGATCAGAGTAGCTAAGTCTTTCACAGTTGATCCTCATCACAGTACTGCTGTTACTGTATGCATTGTTGTCCTGGTTCTGCTTACTTCATTTTGCATCAGATTTTATAGGTCTTCCCAGGTTTTTCTGAAAATGTCCAGTTTGTCATTTCTTATAGCAAAATAGTATTCCATCAATCATGTGCGACAACTTGTGCAGCCATTCCCTAGTTGATGGGCATCCCCTCAGTTTTTCTTTGCTGTCACAGTCCTTTTCCTTTTTCTTTGATTTTTTTGTAGTAGTAGTGATTGCTAGATCAAAGGGTATGCACAATTTTATAGTCTTTTAAGCGTAGTTCCAAATTGTTCTCCAGGATGGTTGGACCAGTTCACAACTCCACCAAGGGTGTGGGAGTGTCTCTATTTTTCCACATCCCCTCCAGCATTTGTTATTGTACCTCAGAAGAGCATTTTTTCATGTGACTATTGATAGCTTTCCTTTCTTCTGAAAATTGCCTGTTCATATCCTTTGGCCATTTATCAATTGGGGAATGGCTCTTATTTTTTATAAATTTGGCTGATTTTGCAATGTGTTTGAATCTTTTATGCAAATTCTTGCTTGGACAATATACTACAGTCTACTGCTGTTGCCCTTCAATGTACCTGCTATTTTTGATGTTTTGCTGATTGTGGCATTCTACAAATTACATACGGCATTTATAGTATCAAAGAGACAGAATTAAAATTCTCTTCTTAATTTCTGTACCCCTCTCATTCCATCTGCCATGAAGGTCCCACATGCTTATGTTCTTGTGGGAATTCACTTTCATGTATCTGAAATCCTGCATTATAACCTTCTAGGTTAAATAGTAACTTGGAACAAACCTTTACTTTATTGAGCTTCAGCTCAAAGATATTTAAAGTGAGCTTGCTGTGGATGTAAACAAGGCATTATATTTATTAAGTCATATTCCACTTTCCTCCCATCTATAAGATGCTTACAGGTGGTTGTTTCCTACTTCGCCCCAGGTCATTCAGTCATTCCCACACCCCCATTCCCTACTTAAGTTTGCCTAACCATGCATATATCCACTCTCAATCCATACTCCATTGTCTTAGTAACCTTTCTTTAGCTCTTGTATATCATTGCTTTGGTTCATTCTTGACCAGCCTGGCCCCTGCAGTCAATGTTTAGAAAGCAACCCAAGTGGAGATGTGATCTGGCACTTCCTTTGTAGCTACTGCAAGTCTGCCTTCTCAGCAACCTTAGGTACTCAAGGCCCCCAAAAAGAAAGTATTCACCCTCAAAGCTCTTGGCCCTGGCTGAATTGTTCAACATTAGAAATGGATATAGTTATGTAAATGAGAATGACATTAGAGAAAGTGTATTACCATCTACTTTGGCACGTACCTAAGGAATATGGGATCTCCATCTGCCTTGCAGCTAAAATGTGTGGTCTTCCTGACAACAAGTAACATCCTATTTTTCTGTTGATATCTAAAGGGCATACTTAGCTCAGTGCTTTGCATTTAGTAAGTGCTTGATAAATGCTTTTTCATTTGTTCATTGGTTTATTCTGGGATCATTTTCTGACTCTTCAGTTCCAACAATGCTACGTTTTTGTGGACTTACTATTAGGTCTCCCCTGAGCACCTACCTTGCAGGTGTTAGGTGTACTTCAAGTATCAATTTCTAAGGTACAGGACCTTAGTTGTCTTCCATGTTCTTTCTCCTTTATATCCTGAAGATTCTGTGTTTTAAAAGTAATACCTTCTGAACATGAAACCAATAAAGACCAGCCTTTGGCTCCCCCTTTTTTTGCCTTCATTTTAGCCTTTGAGCAGAAGTTCCTCAAGTTCTATGGATAAAATCAAAGGAATGATTTTATTCTTCTTGTTTAAAAAGTCCATTGTATTTTAAATAGTTTGACAAGAAATTTACATGTCCTTGTGATTTCTTTTTGCCTTTTTTTTTTTAATCTAACTTGTCATTTCATTTGGCAAAATGACAAATTGGGCATTTCTTTGTTAAAGGCTGTTTAATGTATATAACTTTGTCTTTCCTTTTTAAGCTTTTATAGTAGCTCATGTAAAAATATTTTACTTAAAGTAACTTAAAAAAAACTGTATCTTGAACAGTTTACCTACCTAGTTAGAAAAAACAGACCACTCTCTTATTAACCAAAAAAGAAAGCTCAAGACAAGAATAAAACTTCCCATTTCTTTTGAATGATCTGTGAAAATCCTTTTCAAATCTCTCATTCATATTTTTAATTGGAAGTAAATTGATTTTTTTTATAACGAAAAATTCTAATTGTGCTTTTTTTTTTTTTTACCCCCTTTGATTCTTGCAACGAGTCATCAGTTGATTGGTTAATTAGGTTCTTAAAAGTCCATACTAAGATAGAAGAGCCATGTAGGCTTTAAGAAAGAAAGAACTGGATTGCAGTTCATTGTAGGTGCCAGTGAGGTTTTAGTTGATTTCCAAATTTGGTGGTTATCTCACATCTTTGTTACATGGCCACAGTTTACACCTTTTACCCCCATTTGTTACTTGCTATGGAAACTGGGGAAAAGCATCAATGAGTCATTAAAAATCTGTTACCATTACCAGAAAAAATAGAAAAAACAAAGTGCATGTTATATTGCTGTTTTTTGAAGATAACACATTAACACTAAAATGGAAGATTTCTTTGAAAACTAGTAGAGAGTAGTATGATGGAGTATACAAATGTTTTCTCAAGAATGTTCAATTCCTCCTCCATATCAGTAAGAATTCCACCTTTTCTCTTTACACATCTCTATGTGCCAGGCAAACATTTTTTTGGTCCCCAGTTACTTAGGATTTTCATATGCATTATATTTCAATTTCTGTTGCAACAAAGGTTATTAACCTATTTCTGCTTGTAATTATGTCTAGTCAGTGCTGTCTGTCATAGGGAGAGAGAGAGAGAGAGAGAGAGAGAGAGAGAGAGAGAGAGAGAGAGAGAGAAAGTTAGGTAGCTGGTTAGTTTTTATGGACTCGTTTCAGAGACCCAGTAGTTCATTACTAATGAGGATTAGTAATAAACAAAGTCTTCATCATGACTTCTTTAAATGCTTGTTTTAATGATTTTTAAATTTTTATACTATATATAAGAAGTCAATGTAGAGTTGTATGATCACATTTATTTTGTCTAGAGACCATTTACCATGTTTTTACTGAATTTTATGTATATTATTAATGCAGCAGAATCTACCTGTTTTTTGTAACCTTTTTCTTGGACCTTATTTTCATGTTATATTTCATTTTACATATTGAGAGTTCCCATACACCATTTTTAGTGTTTTTATTTTAGAAAAATAATTTCAGAAGAAGATTTAATTATATTTTTCACGTCAAAGAAGTTGAATAGAAATATTTTTAGTCTTGTCTCTTAATAGCCAAATGTTTGATTTTATGTCTTTAAGATAAAACAAAACCTTTGGCATCTGTTACTAACACCAATACCTCCAATGTGCCAGCAGCTCCCGTAGCTGTCACAACACCTACCTTATCTTCTGGCCAGGTGACACCTACATCACCTATTAAAAAGGTAAGTAAAAAAAATCTGTTCATTGAAATGTGCATTTTGCTCAGAGGTACAAAATGGATTATTCACAATTACATACTGATAATTAGTTACTAATTTTAATTTTGAAAATATCGTATTCACAAAATATTTGGTTTTGGAACATTAAGCCACTTGTCAGGTTTTTATAGATTGAACTGGCATTTCCGTACAACATTTGTATTTTGTTGATACTTGTGCAATTTCATTTCATTTTCATTATTTCATTTGTTTGTAACAGGACCAAGAAAAATTGATTGAGGAAATGAATATTGATAATAAAACAAATCACATTATGGATGGAGTAGTACTAGGCTTACAGATGGGAAAACTTTTTCCTAACCATATCCATATTTGCATAACAATAACTGACATTCATCCAAACTTTAGCATGTATAAAATGCTTTTATATACCTTAGTTCATTTTATATCTACCTCTTAACAAACATGTGAGATAGGTACTATAGCTGTCATTATACCCCTCTTACAGATGATGAATCTGAGTGTAAGGAATCTGTCCGTGGTCGTACAGCCTTTCCTCCTAAGTCCTTCCCTCTTTCTGACCTTCTTGTTAAGAGTACCGCCCTCCTTCCTCCCAGTCACCGAGCTCACCTTCAGTTCCTCGCTGTCACTCCCTATATCCATTCTGTTGCCAGCCTGTCTCTTCCACCTGTGTAAAATCTCTCATGTGTGCTACTTTCCTATGACACTGTCACCTCCTTGGTGCAGACCCTTATCACCTCCTTGATCCTAGATCGTTACAATAGCTGGATGGCTGTTCTGACTGCCACAAATCTCTTCCCCTTCCAATTCATCCTCCACCTTGCTGTCAAAGTAATTTTCCTAAAGTGCAGATCTGACCTTGTTACCCTGTCATTCAGTAAACTCTAGTGACTCCCTATTACTTCTAAGATCAGATGTTAAATTGTCTATAGCATTCAAAGCCCCTCACACGTTGCCTCCCTCCTGCCTCCTGTCTTCTTAAACCTTTCTTTCCTCCATGTCCTCCACAGTCCAGTGGCACTGGCCTCCATGGTTGTCTTCATACCAGAAAATCCATTCCCGTCCTGTCCTGTTCCTCCCAAACCCACTTTTTACTGCTCTCTCTCCCTCTTCATCTTTGCTTCTTGGCTTCCCTGGCTTCTTTCAAGTCTTAACTAAATTTCACCTTCTTCAAAAATTTCTCCCAATTCATCTTAATGCTGATGCCTTCTCTCTGAGATTATCTCTAATTTACCCTAGCAGGACAACATTGTCCTCAAGGCCACAGGTTCCCCACCCCTGCCCTAGAGAGAGCTTGTTTGTACTTATTTGTTGGCACGTTGAATATCCTGTTAGACTGTGAATCTATTGAGATCAAGAATTGGTTTTGTTTTTCTTTGTATCACCAGTGTTCTTAATGCAGTACATGGAGGGCTTGATCTGTGTTTTTTAATTGACTGAGAGTAGATTTGTGGGGACTTGGAAATCATCTGCCCAGCATTGTTTTCCACTGCTTCCAACATGGTTAATGAAACAACACAATTCCATATGCCAATTTTCCTTATTAGAAATAATTATCTCCACACACACCGCCCCCCCAGTTGTTCCCCTAAATGGGCACGATAGCACATTTAGAAATTGACAGATTAGACAAAGAATGGACAGAGATTTGAAGATGTTATACCATACCAAGTTTCTATCATCTATTATTCAGTCACAAAAATACTTCATGTCATTTTGCCTGGGTATGACCTTATTGGTTTCAAGGTACTGTTGAAGATTTGGAATGTTATAGTTTTTGTCCCCATCACATTATAATTTACGAATTATTTCACATTTTATCTTGTTTGATACAACAATGTGTTGTATATAAGTGTTCTAATCTCAGGGTTATAGATGAGGAAATTGAGATACAGAAAGATGACATGACTTTCCAAAAGTTAAAAAAAACTAGTAAGTTACACAGCCAGCTGTTGAACCTCTATTCCCTCCAAACAGTATTTTATCCACTATAAAAAAATTTTCTGTGACTCTTAACAATTGTGGCGCGGGGGGAGAGGAGGATATATTACAAGGCTATAATTTCTACATAATACACTTTTCATAAGTATTTCTTACATAGAAGATATGAAAATACTAATCAATTACTTTGGATGAAAATTAGACTAGGA
Organism: Vombatus ursinus; assembly: GCF_900497805.2. NCBI lineage: Eukaryota > Metazoa > Chordata > Mammalia > Diprotodontia > Vombatidae > Vombatus > Vombatus ursinus. The sequence continues at coordinate 15,595,180 of NW_020954652.1, forward strand.
GAGACCTTATTTATGATTATACATTTATTGCCAAAATATTATGCCTGCCCTTTTATACCAGTTTTCTCAGTGCAGACCTGTGTTTTTTCTTTCTTTCTTTTTTTAATTTAAATAAAAATGTAAAAATACACTCCATTTTTTGATGGCATGAAAGCAGAAGAGATACAGTGAAATTATAGAGTTCACCACCACCACCACCCACAAAATTAATAATATAGCACCTACTATGTGCCAGACAATGTGCTAAGCATTTTAAAGTATTATCTCATTGATGATTATAATAACCCTCAGTGCTTTTACCTTCTTTGGACATTATTCCTTCTTCTTGCCCTCTGCCATCCAGCCAAACTGGCTTTCTCTCTGTCAACCACAACACTCTTAGGTCTCATCTCTGTCCCTTTGCACTGACCTTTCTACATGACTGGAATTCTCTCCTTCCTTACCTCTACCTCTTATTAAGAATTAGCTCAAGGTAGTTAAACACCTCGTATTTAACTAGTTTGTGTTTATTTGTATTTATTCATTACATATTTATGTACTGAGTGTCTCTACCATTTGAATATAAGTACATGTGAGAAGGGATTGTTTCATTTTGAGGGGCTTATGTCTACAGGGTCAGCCACATAGTAGTAGGCACCTAATAAATGCTCATTGATTAATTAATTTGATTGGGTATTCCCTCCATTGATGCAAATTGCAATACATCCATGCCTGCCAATCCAGTGTAATTCTAATCTGTCTCCTCTGTTAAAGTCAGCATGGGGGACCAACCAGATGTGCTGGACCTTCCTCTGATTTTTCTGACATTGCAAGAATACCAGTGGAGCACATAGGCAATTTTATACCATTGTCTCATTATGGAACCAGCACATCCTCTCTTTTGTGCATACATTTTCTCTGCATCCTCACCTCATACCTCTTCATTGTCTTTTGGGCCATCCTCAATTTCAGTTTTTGACACACTCTAGTATTCTATGACTCAGCTATAGAAAATCATTGGAAGAATATTATTATTTTTTTTTAAGTGCCTGTGTTTCAGGTAGGGTCTTAGGGTCATCGAAAGGACTTTTCAATTTCCCCAAAACAACCCAGCCCACTCTTCTGTTCAACGCTGAGCTCAGTTTATTGTCTGTGTGTTGTGCTGTGTGATATGTGTGTGAGCTCTTAAAAGTTTTCCACTGAATTGCATTTCAAAATCTGGAAGATAGGCATTCTTCATCCACATGAATTTTCATTCTTTTTGAATGATTGTGGGTCTCATTTAGGAGGTCCTGCAGTGTTCTTGGAGTTGATACAATTAGTATTTATCCCATGATACCCACATACAAGAGCATCTGGAGGGAATCTTCAACTTGAACTGTACGCTGGCTCTTTTGGGACAAGGACAGAACTTTCGCTCAGCATATGTGTCTCTGTTTGATGCCTCACTCATATCAGCAATCAAATAGAACAGAGGATCCATGAATCAGGTTATATTTCAAGGGATCGTGTGGGGAACACATTGTTGAAGGAGAGCTTTTAAAGTTAAAATGTTTTGTTCTACTGAATCAAATACTTTTTTTAGCCAAAACCCAAACATTTTGTATTCTTTCCATCTTTTAGTCAATTGTATGGTGCTAAAATGTGATGCACTATGGAATATCAGTTGTGAAAGCCTCTTTGCCTATTCCCTTCTAGTGTCCTCATCAAGAATATCCTTGAAATAATATCAGTTCTATTAAAAATTTTATTTTGGTGGTAAAGTAGTCATTTGGGTTAGTAGTGATTGATGCTTTCCCTTTCACTCTTTTCTTCCTGGTAGTGGTAAAGTCTTCCATATCTTTGGTTTCTTTTCTTCCATGAGGATTGATCCCTCTGTATCCTCAAGATTATCATTTCTAGCACAAACCTCCTCTCTGTTTCATTTATCTGGTTCAGCTAGTTTTTTATCTTGGTTTCCTTTAGTAGTATTTCTGTTTCCTTAAACCAAACATACTCTGAGTTCAAATATGATGGTACCAAGGTTAGTTTAAAAAATTTTTGCAGCAGAGGCAGCTAGGTGGCGCAGTGGATAGAGCACCAGCCCTGAAGTCAGGAGGACCGGAGTTCAAGTGCGACCTCAAATCAAACACTTGACACTTACTAGCTGTATGACCCTGGGCAAGTCACTTAACCCCAATTGCCTAAAAATAAAAAAAATTTTTTTTGCAGCCTACATCCTTAAATCAATTCAGCATAACTTCATTCACATCAGTTAAACTTATATGTGAAAATGTTATGTAATATACATATCTTTTCCTATGTCCGTTTTTCATTTTTGCCATCAACTTATTTATAGATTTTATTTCAAACCATTTTATTATACAAGGGTCATCTCATAATTGGGTAGTATTCCACTTTGTTCGTAATCTTAGTCTTCATCTACACACAAAAAAATCCCACTTTGGAACTTTGTGGTGATGGCTAAACACTAAAACTCTGATTTAGCAGAATAATAGTAAAACTGCCTCCACTGATTTAAGTATACATGGATCTTGTGCCTCTATCAGGAATGTACAAATGTCTTTTTATTCAAAAAAGCACAAAATAAATTATCTTTTGGCATGAATAATGAAAACAGTAAACTGTTATCTATTTTGTCAACTGAAACCAATAACCGATCATTAAGTGATTTTCTTAAATATCAGCTTTCAATTGAGTCACACTCTCTCCAACTGACTTCTGGAGTTAACAAGGACCACTGTCTTAAGACTTGCTTACATCACAGTTCATAGTGATAGAGCACTATTCTAGGAAATTAGAACATGTCTCCCTCCATGCCATCCATGCCTCCTTCCTCCTAAGACTTCTTTTAGAATTTCAGTGACAGCTTCTGCTATAATAAACAGAGAAGCCACCCAATAGCATCCAACAAAACTTTTTCAACCATATTCATAAGATCTCCAAACATCATATCATAACCAGTCTCTGAAGAGCTTTGTAAAATTTTCTCAGCTGTCATTGAGCCTTGAACCTACATACTTAGCAATGGTCACTGCGGGAATTTTGAGTGTCTTTTATTATTTCATTTTTTAAAAAATCCTCATTTGCCGAAATTCATTGGCCGTTAATAATAGTGAATAATAAGGCCATTTGCATCAAAGCCACCTTCTAAAGCTGTGCCTTCTTCAACAGCAGCACATGTAGCATTCTTAGTGCTTCTATCATTTGATCTTACTTTCTATTCACTTGTTCCACCCAACTTTTATTACAACCACTCCATCAGAAAGTTTGCCATCCTCCCCTTTGTTTACCATTGCATTGAAGCCAGCAAGTATCAGGGGTTTGGTTGATTTAATTTGAAGAGTGTTAACACCAAGTTCTTCAACCTCCGTTACACTGGCACGTGAGTTGCGGTTTTTCATAGTGGTTTTTTGTGTGTGGTTTGGAATTTTGGTTCTTTTGCTCTGACTGTAGGAAGATGATCAATGTCTTACTGCCTTTGGATACACAATAAAACCATCTCTGGCAACCCCTTGATTTGCCTCTCGAGATCTGCTGAATCATATTTTCATCTCCATTCTGGTATATTTCAATTCCTCTAGTAATATTCTGTTTCTAGAGTCTGTCCATTGTCCTCTAGTATCTACAGATACTTTTGTGCATCAGTCATTTGTTTAATACCTCACATATATACAATAAATCATCTTAATTAAAACATAGTTTTCTTTATACAGTAGAATCTCAGTTAATTAGAGTTCTCCAGTATTATGTTCTGGTAAATTGTATGTACAGTCATCATTAAATGCAGAATTAAATAAGGCACATTGTTTGAAGAACTGAAACATTTCTTCTTCATATGCCCTTTAACCTAATTCCATAAATTAGTACTGAAAAAATTTATCAGCCTGTTTACTTTCTAAAGTGGTCTACTTTAGGGTATTATTTGTTAGGTGTCTCTAGTTTTTCTTGGTTACTTGTTTTATAATTGGAAACCTCAACTCAAAGTCTGTAAAGTAACCCTATTTATAGGCAAGAGGACATTTCTGTGGTATTTAATTAACAATAAAGTACCAATTTCAGCAGTATATTGTACTCTCATTTCATAACAAGTTCAGCAGAACTAATCCATTCAAAGAACTAATCATCTTCAAAGCTAGTAACCCTAGGAAGAGAGTATACATTTATTATAATGATAATGCCACTGTTAAAAGGGTTTTTTTTCCCCCTTTTTCAAAATTACCTTCAAAAACTGCAACACTTTTGAATGAGCAAATTTTTACCCATTGAGGAGAATATAATTTATTTGAGACACAGTCAAAAATCATTTGGAGCCACGTCAGAGGATCACATTGGGCAGTATCACCTTTGTGCAACAAAGTGTGCCTGTAAAATAGCACCATTCTTTTCTTGTTTCCTAACTCCTGTTAGCAGTTCCATTGGCCCTGGGTAGTATCAGTCTGAATTTTCTTCTTTCATGGGAATTAATACCATACTAATTTAAATTTGAGACTCTAGTCCTAATGTGAAGACACATTATCTTCCAACTCTTTCAAGCTTTTAGTAAACATATGCTTTGTGCAGAATATTGAAGAGGAGATATTGGAGGGAAATACAAAGTTAAAATATGATGTGATTCCTGTTCTCTTAGAGCTCACAATCAAATAGAATTGAATGTTTTCTTCAATTAGTTATGAAGCTCAAATTTCTTATAGTAATCATCAATCAAAAATCATTCCTGAGGTAAATTGTGTTAAATTATAAAAATGTCTTTTTTAAGCAATCTCTCAAGAATAAACACCTTTATTATCTCTTAAAATATTCCAACTTTAATTTCCCTGAGAATTCATATAATTAATTTATATTAAATTTGGATCAGAAAAATTTAACCATTGCTTTATTTCCCCATTTTTGAATCTATACAACAAAATTTTTAAAGCAAACTGTACGACTGGCCAAAAACCAAAATTCACATTTCACATTTTGAGGTCTGTTGGCCTCAAAGTGGTTGGTGTTCTTTTGTTTATATTTTTAAATTGAGCTACTTTTATGCACTAGGTACTCTGGCTTGCTATTTTAATGAATGTTGTTTAATTTTAACTGTCTTGGGAATACAGCTTATTTCTCTAACAGCTTCTTTCATTGTGCTGTCTTCTGTGTTAAGAGTAAAGCTTAATTGTCAATTATTTTAAAGTTTAAGATCGATATTTCTAGTTTCTGGACTTAAGTGAGCAAATGAATATGGTGTCTTTTCTTAACTCTTTTGTGTTCTTTCTTTCAATCTTCATTTCTTTACATGTCATGTTTTAATTGGCTTTAGTCTGATTTCATTCCTCCTATCATTCCTGTGGCGGAATCAGTAGATCCTGCATCATGGAGGCAGGGGTTACGCAAAACTGGCATTGTTCTTGTGCCCAGTAAGGGTGAAAAACTTCTGGTGAGGATTTTGTATGTACGAGAATTTGTTTTAGGTTCCAATATAACAAACTTAATCCAAATGCCAGTGTTACATTTGCATGGTTTTAAATTTTTACTGTGTGATTACCTCTGCTTTGTCTAGATTTGCATCTTGGCATCTGTGTGATTAAAATGTGTGGAGTGTATTTTTGTAAGCCTAACTTCTAAAATTCTATTCCCTTTTTTCAGCTATGGATGTCCCCATTATTGATGAAGTCATTAACATAGGAAAACAGTATTTTCTCTTAAGGTCATATTTTTATGTCCTGTTTGCTTACAAGTGTCATCTTGATTCTGGTCCTAATATGATGGATTTACTTTTCCCCCCTACTTTTTACAAACAAAAACAGTTTCCAACTACTACAAAGGTTTCTCCAAAGGAAGAGGAGAGAAAGGATGAATCCCCAGCTTCTTGGCGGCTTGGTCTTAGGAAGACAGGCAGCTACGGTGCCCTTGCTGAAATCACAGCCTCTAAAGAAGCCCAGAAAGACAAGGACACCGCAGGGGTTATGCGCTCAGCATCCAGCCCCAGGCTTTCTTCTTCGTTGGATAATAAAGAAAAGGTAAATTATCACCCATGTATCTCATTGTTTTTCCCATGATAGTATAGCTAGTAATCATTAGTGGTACTGCACATCTCATTGGTACTTCAGTGTTACTGTGATATGCATCATCTTACTTGATTCTCTCCAGTAAGCTGCTAAAATTCTCAATAAGATCACCGACCTAGAGCTGGAAAGGACTGCAGAAGCTGTCTTCTCCAGCTCCTTTATTTTTACAGATAAGGAAACTGAGGTCCGGGGAAGTTAAGTGACTTGAACTCAGATCCTCTGACTCCAGCGCCAGGCTTCTCTGGATCAGTCCTACTTGCTTGATTACAGATGAGGAAACAGAGACCGAGGGAATTTAAGTAAAATAGCTAATAAGTGAGAACTCTTATAACTCTAGGCAATTATTGTTTCCACTGCCATGAGCTTGGCTTCAGTGAGCTAAGGGAATGATGCCGTATCCTACTAGATCTACTGTGTACTGTCCTGGAAGAAGAACTTCATGTTTAATAAGAATTAGAAAGAGCAAAAATTATCATGGAATACCTTGCCTGGTACATTTGAGTACCTGCTCTAGACAGGTACTGGATGTGGAGTGCAATGTTTTAATTGCCTGGATTACTAAGTTGTGTGATTTAATGTGGGTAAACTTCACTTTTGCTTAGAATTTAAGCTTTAGGTGCTTTGCTAGGTGCAGGTACCCATTAATGAATTTTATATCATGTCATTCTTTTATATGATCTCCCATAAATACTCTATACAGTGTCTGACTACTATTAAATGGGGATTCTTTTACACGTTTTAACATTTTGTAGGTATCAATATATCAGTGCTTTTTGTCTTCTGTGCCTCATTCTTGCCATGTGTCCTCCCTGCCTCTTCCATTGATTATATTTTTCACACTGCTTAGCAGTGTTAAACTGCTGGATCTGCAGTCAGGAAGACCTGAGTTCAAATCCAGCCTCTGACACTTAGTAGTTGTGTGTGACCTTAGACAAGTCACAACCTCTGTTTGCCTTAGTTTCCTCCTCTGTAAAACGGAGTTAATAATAGTCCCTACCTCCCAAGGTTGTTGTGAGAATCAAATAAGATCATAAAGCACTTAAGATAATGCCTGGCAACACAGTATGCATTATATATAAATGTTAACTAATATTATAATTACTGCATGTCTTACATATGTCACCCGTAGTAATATACCATATCCTACCTCATATTATATGTGTTTATTCATTATTTTATATTTAGATCACCTCAAATTTTAATGTTTTGGAAATTTTGGTGTTCAGCGATTCACAGTCACAGAGGAGGGCACTGATGGTATTGAAAAGATAAGCTCTTGTATCACAGAGGCACTTGGGATCTTTAAATGAGTTGTTTGCCCAGCCCAGTTTCCTCCTCCAGTTCTAGCCTATATACGATGCCTGGCCAAGATATGTGTTTTTAGGGACTGCTTCAGTGGCTGCCCTTCTAACTGTAGCTTATAAGCCAGTTTGATTTTTTTGAATTTTGGATTTGTTTTTACCAGCATTTTCTTTTAAGAGTTATTATTTAAAGATGTCACAAGAATATATTGATGGAAAACTATATAAAAATTAAATTATAGAACAATTCCCCCGACACACTAAACAATGACTTCTCATTTTATTCTTTTAATAATAAAGCTTCCTGAACTAATTTAAAGTCATTATATACCGCAATTCAGTAGTAGCAAAAAGTGAGAATAAACTTATGTTAACCGAAATGTAACATAGCATGCAAAAATACTTTGAAGTGCCAACAACTAGTAATGTGTATCTGCAAAAAATGTTTTTGACCTTGTTGAATCAGATGAAAAAGAATTTTTGAGGTATTTGTAGCTTTGAAATGAATAAATAGAGCCCTCAAACTGTAAAATTACATTATTTTGAGTAGTTTATTTTTACCAGATATAGGAAATTTCACAGAATGGTAAAGGAATTCTCATTTTCTCAATTCCAAACTTTAGGTGATCTTTTAATAAAGGCAAAAGGCTTGAACAGTAAATAAGGAATATTAGCGTTGTGGGCATTTGTGATGGAAGAAGTCTTAGAGATTATCTAGTTCTACTTCCTCATTTTACAAATCAGAAAACCAGGGTCCTTACAAATTGTCATTTTCCCAAGATCATGCAGTGACAAAGCCAAGATTAGAACACATGGTTCCTAATTATATTCTTTTAAGTTCCAATAGTTGAATACTTACACATTTTTGAATAAATATTGGTTGTATTTTAGTTTAACTTCAATTTTTTCCTTGTCTTGCAGGAGAAAGATAACAAAGGAACTAGACTTGCATATGTTACACCTACAATACCTAGGCGTCTGGCCAGTACATCAGACATTGAGGAGAAAGAAAACAGGTGACTTTCTCAGTAAAATCTAAATAATTTGCTTTAGTTTTATAAAAGGTTTTTTTAAAAAAATCGTTGAAGTTAGTTAAGGTGGGCATGCCATTTTATTTAAAATTTCCATTTAAATGCCAAGTAGTGTCCCTTTTCTTTCCCTTCTAAGACCTGTGAAAAGAATGAGAAAACAGCATTTATACATCTCATCTGTTAAGCGATGAGCTTTTTTAACTAACATTTTAAAAAGGCAGAAAGGATGAACAATTCTGTTCTATAGTGATTGAGAAGTTTACTGGCCTTTCATAAACATATGCAAGTTTATTCCTGGGGTGTGATGGAAAAATTTTACCTTCATCAAGTGATAGCAGCAGAAAAAAAGACTTCATTTCACGAAGCAATAGTTCAATAGCCACATATCCACCTGTATCCAGAGGAACGGAAAGATTAGCCATTGGTGAGCTCAGTTTAGAGTCAGTAGACAATGTCTTAGAAAGTAAGCAAGACTTTACTAGCATTGGTTACGTTAATTGCTGTAACCACAAACAGAAAGAGCTTTGGCTAAATTGGAATCAAACAGATGTAACAAGTGAAGAGAGACACAGATACTCACTCAAAACTGACTCAGAAAGCATATCAACCACACCATTGGCTGCAGTTTACAGTACCTGTTTTGGTTAATTGCGCTCACAGAGGTGTGTACCTCGTTTTGTTCAGACTGAAGAACTAATATTCTGTTGTGAAAGCTGCTGCAGATCTGGCCATAGCCCCTGTTGGCAAATGTTTAACAACTAGCTATCTGGATTATTTTTTTAATGTACACACAATATGCTTTTAAGTTTAATCTACATTATTCACATTTTCTCTGTCACTTTTTAAAGTCTAGACAATCAACAAAACAATAACCAATACGGTGATTTGTAGCATTGACCAATTTCCAAGATTTCTTTCTTCTGGTTTTCCTGTTAATATCATTCTACATATGTTGAAAATTTATATGATGGAATATTAGAAGAAGTTTCTGGAGCATTCAAGTCAAAGGGTCTGATACATATATACGTGTGTGTGTGTGTGTGTGTGTTTTTAACCATTAAAAGTCCATGTAAACCATTACTATGAAGCAGTGAGTGGAGGGAAAATCTGAAGTGTGATCACTTGTGAATAATTCAAAGCCCTTCACACGTGTTTATAATTTTTGCTTTCTTAGCTGTCCACCTTCTACTCACCATGGTGCTATCATATTATACCCTCCACCAGCCTCTGTGCCAAAACTAGAATAAACTGTCCTCTGCCCAATAATACAGTTTGAAAAATTTTACATTTTATTAAAACTTGTACTGTTTTCAAAACCAGTTACAGCAGAATGGATTGCTGCTGTATCTCTGCTTTTAAACCATTAAAACATTGCAATTACCTTTTTTCTTCAGAGATTCAAATGTAGTGTAACAATTTCTGTGATTTTTTTTTTTATAGAATTTTCTCTGTCAACCTTAGTCAGCTACCGAGATTTTATAACATCATTAAATCAGCATCAGTATTTATTAGTACTTAAGTGATTTGTAGGTACTACCATTAAATTCTTAATGTGCATACCTAGTTTGTTTACTGTTATGAAGTTCTGACACTAACATGGTTAAGATAGTATTCTTAACATACATGCTAACACTTGCCTTAAGGATGTGAATAGGATAGGATGTTCAGTGTATTTTTCTGAGGATCAGGTTCCTTGAGGCTAAAAATCTTGCCTTCCTTGAATCCCCCTTTCCTGTCATTGCCCAAGAGCACAGTGTCTTGCCTATGGTATCTGTTCCTCAATACACACTAGATGTGCAAAAAATAGATAGATCCATGGAATACATACAGTGTCCTAAAGAAGTATACCCTTTTATAGGATGTAAGGTCCTGTGTATTCTCTAACTCCCTCTCATACATTAGTCCAGTTATACATTGTACACATTCTCACTTGCATAACATAACTTCTAATTTTGCATTTTCTCAAGTCTGATATTCAGGAAAATAGTTATAATTTTCATAATATGCCTAAAATTTTCAGTTAATAAAAGGCCATTTTAACTGCCAACCAGAAGTGTCTGTTAACCAGGACTTCTGCATTTTTACAATGTAAAGTATTGATGAAATATTCATTATTAATATTTGAGAAGCTATACCAGTTGAAATACCTTTTGCATAATCATTATGTGATAAAACTTCACTTACAGTCTGCCAGAGCAGAATTTACAGCATCTCAGAATGTAGTGCACACCGTATGTACCCGAGGTTCTATCCTGTCTGTCTTGTTTACTACTTCACAACAGCTCTGTTTGATTAATAGTTATTTTTATGTCCATAATTTAATTTTGATATGTTCATATTACTTTTCTTTGATTTTTCAGTGGTAAGTATAAAACTTGAGAATTTCATTCAATCAGATAATAAATTTTTACACCGTTTACATTTTAGTGCAGAGCTTCTTGCCTTCCTTTTCTTGTCTGCCATATAACTATACTGTGATCTTTTCACAGAGATTCTTCAGGCTTACGAACAAGTAGTTCGTATACAAGAAGAAAATGGGAAGAAGATGTCAAGAAGAATAGCTCAATTAATGAAGGATTATCATCACTCGGCCCACCTTATCATAAAAGGTAATATTATTACTAAAAACCTTGTTGTGTATAGTTAGAAATATTTGGGGTAGTTTATATTTTATTGAACAAAAGATATTTATTTGTAGTATTTAGAATAAAGTGTTTCCTCTCCAAAAAAAATCTCTTTCATTGTTTATGGGAAACTTAGCTTTTATATTTTTAGCCTTCAGGCTATGAATGATAAATATTTGTTCACAGCAATGGCTCCATCATTTATGTTGCATTAAATTTGCCACACCATAGAAAATACATTCAGTTATAAACATGTGGAACTAGAACTCCATATAATTTGATAGGAATAGCTGAATGAGAATGATAACCAGCTAATAATTGATCCCCAGTAGATAACCCCAAATTCTACTTAGTGTGAAAACTCAAGTCTATGCAACCAACTTGAAGTAAAGCTAGAATGCTAAAATAGGATATTGACTGCTCTAGTAGCATTCATACTGGCCTGAGGAAAGAAAATATTAAGCAATATTTAGGGTAATATATGACTTCTCTAACTGTCAGCAGTGATGGAGCAAAACTGCTTAATTCTCATTTCGTAAGCTTGCTTCCTTTCTCCTATGAAAGGTGACAAGAAAAATTTACAAAAATTTTAAAGCTTCACAAGAAGTCATTTTATGTTTTATTTTTTCATGCAGATACTAGTTTATATAAAATGCAGGACTATATACTGCTTCAGTTTTCAGTTTTTATCTCAGTGGGCCCAGTTTATGAGTGAAATTTTGAACTTCAGGTTTCACCTGGCACAAATCAAAACTATTTATAGTTGTGGACTAGAATAAGTGCAGTGGTTCTTCTTGGAGGTCCCTGGAACTATTCGAAGGCCCCGTTAAGGTTTTAAGACTCAGTCTAGGGTTTCAGAAACGGTTTTCTTCAGACCTTCACAATGACTGACTCTGGCTAGGCTTCTTTAGGCTATTCCACACAAACCAGAGTGCTCTGCTTAGGCCCATTGTACCATGGACATTTTAAGAAGTATGCAAAATGAGCAAACAAGTTTAAGTATGGTGCTTGTCCATAAAATGTTGTACTCTCAAATTAGTGAGACTCTCTATATGCTCTGGCAAGTAGTGGGTGGAGCTCTGGTGGCGTGTGGAGTAAGTAATTCAGTGTTTCTGATGATTCCATGCCTCACCAGTTTGTGTAACATGTAGACAGTGACTTTAGTGTCCACATTCAAACACACTCTATATAGATATGACTCTCTCCTTCAGTTGTTCCTTTGGTAGAAGACAAGATGATTTGGTTAATTCTAGTGTTCCAAGTACCACATCAACACCAACAGTTACCTCTGCAACTGGGCTCCAGAAAAGCCTGCTTTCAGGCACAAGCACTACCACAAAGGTTGCAACCAGCTCCTCTCCGGCAGGCACACAAAGCAGGTCAGTGTACAGCTGTGTTTTGTGTTCAGGTCTACTGTGTGCTTTTGTATGTGCATGCATTTTTGTTTAGTAGGTACTGGGACTGTGGATTTTTTCATTTACCCTGTTAAACTTATTTGGCTACTTCACAGAAAGAAAAAATATTGTGCAAGAAGTTAGATACATCAGCCTTAAAGTAGCAATTATGCATGTCTCTGTGAAGAAAAAAATAAAACATTAAATTTAGTCATTATTAACTACTCTTTCATTAAAATCTTAAATGTGAATTTATTCTGATTACTCCTAGTGAGCTTTATTGTTCATAGCTGAGAGATTTCTCATTTTGTGTTTTTAAAAAATCCATCCCTGGAGATACATGTTATCAGCTGTTTAGCAAGTGCTTTCGGTGTTTAGCTGTTTCCTTTTCTCTTTTTGTGTTGCTGCTTATAATGTTATAGTACCTCACATCGTTTATGGGCTGAGGATAGTGCTGAAAAAGACAAGGACAGTGTTCCCACGGCAGTGACCATTCCTGTTGCACCAACTGTTGTAAACGCTGCCGCTTCTACCACAGCCTTGACTACAACTACTGCTGGCACTGTATCCTCAACATCAGAGGTCAGGGAGAGACGCAGGTGTGTAAAAGGACTCAATGCTGGGAGAGCATACCCAGGGATAGGTGGTTTTGGGGGTGAGGAGGGAAGGGGTGGCTTGGTTTTTTTTTTTGTTTGTTTGTTTTTAAATTTTATCTAGTTGACCATCTTTCTATTAGGATAAATGAAGTAATACATGTCATGTCCCTAGAAACTGTAATAGATACAACTATCAATCCATTAGGATTTAATTAGCTCTTGTAATTTAGAGGCAGAGAAATAGCACTGTTCACTAGGAAAATCGCTGAAAATAGGAGTCATGTCCAGCTTCTCATCTTGGCTCTGGTCCTTTTTAACTGGTCCTTAATGCAAGTCAGGCCTGTTATAAAGGAGTCTACAGTAGGGGATTTATGACATTCTTGACTAATGCTTCTAAGATTCCCCATACTGAGATTTTATGGTTCATTCATTCTTTGACATATCTCCCTGAGTCTTAGTTTCCCTCTGCCCTATCTCTGCTTTATTTAACCTATGAACAGCAGCTGATATAGCTAAAATTTATACACAATTATAATCTGGTATCATTATTACTCTTATTTTTAACTTTAATAACTATTTCTCTTAGATGGTTTCAAGCTATTTTTATTTGTGAACAAACATTTTTTTTAATGATTTTTTGTGAATTTGTGAAATTTTTAATGTATTATCTGAACTAAATTCTTTAGTTCAATTTTTTTTTTCCTTTGAGTTACAAAATTTAAGAGGTATACAGAAATTCTAAAAGAAACCAAAGCAGTACAGCAGCTTAAGGATTCTGGAAATTTTAAAATTATTAGCAGCAATAATACGTCAAAAAATGTATGATATCATCGATAGAAATAATTCTCTTCACCTATAGTTCTCAACCTCTTAATATTTAATCCCACGAGTTGCTGTAACCAAAAATTAGATCATCTCCTGTTTAGCCAGTATTCTTTAGAGACATACACACATGCATGCACACCATGCTCACATGCATGCACTTGCAAAAACACACACACGCACGCACACATGTTCACCGTAAAACTTGCATTACAGTATTTTAGCCTTTAAAAACACAGGAAGGTTGCCTTCATACCAAGTATATTGAGTATGAGAGAACTCTTAGTGGACAGCGTATTTAACATTTCAGTGTATACTACCATTTGCCAAAATTAGTTTCTTTATTCTTCATCATTTTTAAAATCACTTGGATAAAACAAGGCCATTTCTGTACAGGCAAATATTTCATTGTACATGAACATGCATACCTGCATTTATATGTCCATATTACACTAAAGGGTTTCCCCTTCCTCCCATTCCTAAATGCATTTGACAGTATTATTCCCTTGCCTTACCCTCTTCTCCCTACCCCAACTCCCGTCAGGCTGCAACAGTATAACATAATGTAGAGTTTTGGGCTTGGTTGGAATCAGGAAGACCTCTCTGTTCCAGTCCCAGCCCTGACATCTACTAACTATGTGACTATTTCATCAGTATGTCACTTAACCTCTGTATGTCTCAGGCAACTCCCTAGCACTTAAAAGTCTTAGCCTGAAGGGAATATGCTTTGGTGGAAGGAATTCTCCTCAGCTGAGAAAAGCAACACTGCTTAGTGTATTGATGCATGTGTTTTGATATAGAGTTACAGAGCTGAGACATATTTTAGAAATCATCTGATCACTTAATTTACAGATGAGAACATGAAAAAGCTAAGACCCATGGAGGATAGGTAACTTGTGCAAGGCCACAGAACTCATTAATGCCAGAGCCTTGATAGAGAACCCTGGTTGCCTACTCTAGTACTCTTTAAAGGGGCAGGTTCAAGGAAATATAACCAAAACCTTATTTTCTACTTTTTGTTCTTATGTATTTATTAATTAAAGGCAGATGATTTACATTTTACCTTTTTAAAATACCAGGAAGTTTGGCTAAATTTTTAGCTCGTATATAGGTTTTTAAAATGACAAAATTTGTTGTTGAGATTAGACTTCCAAAACCTTCAACCCTAAGCCGAATTTTAAAGGTGTCAGTCATAAATATTGCAACTTAAAACCTTTTCTTCTTTTAGGATCCAAATTTATATTTGCCCAGGAATAGTTAGAACTGTTTTTGAAAAGTCTCCTTTAATGGTATTTGCTGAAGTTTTTTTAATGTCATTTAGTTTGACAATACAAAACAAATTCTTAAAGTGTCAAAAAATTTTTGTTTCCATTATAGAAATTTCGTGGCTTACTTTGTTTTAATAATGTCTGCAGTAATTTTAATGCTTGTGTTTTGTTCCGTGTGAAATAGTTGTTTGCTATTTTTAATCATTGTTATCTGTTATCTTTTGCTTGTCTTTTAATTAAATCACAATTAATTCACCTATGCAAAATTCATTGAACATTGGCTTTGTTACGTAAAGATGGTTTTTTGAAGGGCCTCGCTTAATGCCAGAACAAGGAAATTCAGAAAGATTTCTTATTGTCACTTTCACTGATATTTTAGGTTTTGCATATGTGTTATTTGAGATCACCAGGTTTGTGTAGGATTGAGAATCCAACACTGCGCATGAGTTCCCTTGCCTTTATTCCATAGTGGTCCAAGATTTAGGATGGAATAAGACTGAGATAGGTAGATAGCACAGGCAGTGGACAGGTGAATTTTATCCTTTTTCGGCATAATTTCACAGTCACATTTATAAATTCATCGATTTTCAAATTGGAAATTTCAATAACACCAGCGCCTAAAACACGTTTTATATTAGAAATTAATATTATAATTATTATTAGCATCATATTTGAAATTAATTCCTTTGTTAAATACAAAGTGTTCTTTAAAAGAAGTCTTCACGTGCTAAGCATATTAAGGCTAATGACAGTTGCAAAGATTAAAGCCATGAAGTTGCTCACATAATTGCTATGCATTCTCTTCGTTATAATTTTTTAGTAAAGCCCAGTAGTACTAATAGGGTACAAAAAGGCTATAATTTTCTAGAGTTTTTATTGATCTCTCTGATGAACCTAAACTGGTGATGGAAGTAGCTGTATTCTTCCATTCTCATTATTTATAGTGTCCCTGAGTTTTTGTCATGGGATTTTTTATTCTTCTTGCTTTCATTAAGAGCCAGACTGGAAGCTCAGAAGAGCCACTTGTGGTCCTGGACCTTGAACCATTCTATCAGATTAGCTCAAGAATTTGTGGTTTGTCTCCTATTTAAATGACTCTTGTACCAATTGAGATGCAGGTCCTAAAATAACCAGTGAAATAGGCTGTGGGGGCAGGGGAGTTGGAAGAGAGGCCTTGTGCAGGTAAAGGAAGCCACATTATTTTAAATTATTGTTGTTTCAGCACTTCGGCTTTTCCAACCACATAATTTGTCCAAAAAGAACCAGACTTAATTCTGATAAGAAATGTGAAGTATACCAAATTTAAAGAATTGATCTACTCATTAAAACTCAACATGTTTGTGTTCTCTCATTTGACACGATGCTTCAAATCAAGATTTCTTTTTTGTTATTTAAATTATACCTAGTATAGACAAGCTATTTAAAAAACAAAAATAAATTCTATTTCTTGAATTTAGACTCAGAGTATGAATTTTTTTTGGAAGGAGAAAAATTTTCATGAAGATTTTTTTTTTTATTTTTTCATGCATTTGTTAAAAATTTTATATTTGTACTGAGGAAAAAGTATTTATGACACACAAATATGACTCATAAATTATATTCATGGTTGAGTGGTGTCATGGAAATGTGTAAAATTTTCACTGGAGCAATGATCATTTATAATGAAAACTTTGAATTTCCACCATTCTTTTTTTTTTTTTTTTTTTGGTTAGGCAATGGGGTTAAGTGACTTGCCCAGGGTCACACAGCTAGTAAGTGTTATATATCTGAGGCCGGATTTGAACTCAGTTCATCCTGAGTCCAGGGCTGGTGCTCTATCCACTGTGCCACCTAGCTGCCCCTCCATCATTCTTTAATTAAACATCTCATTTTAGCCATTTTTTTGTTCAAATTAAAGACATATTAGATGATGATGAGTAATATAATTTTGAGGAAAACATTCTATAGAATATAATTTTAAGAAAAAATATGCTCTTGAATGCATCTAAAATTTCATCTCCTACTAAATACAATAAGCACAGATTTAATCTGGAGTAATGTTTAGTTTTAGAACATTAAGAAGTAAAAAAATCCATAACAGTCTATTATCTTTTATTAAACATTTCCCAATTACATTTTAATCCGGTTCAGGCAGCACTACTTCAGTGCTTATTCAACTGAAAATTGCTGAAAATTTATTCATAATGATTGCCCTTAAGCACCACAAGATTCTTAATCATGGTAACTGAGTGGAGGTAGATGGTTTTAGAAGATGTGCTCTCTACTGACAGTGGCAGAAAACTACTATCTTAGTAAGTAGGAAATAATGAGGAACATTTACTTTGTGAACATTTTTTTTTTCATTTGTTATTTATCCCTCTCCCATGTCCCACCTAGTGAACCATCCCTTGTAAAGATAAAATTAGGAAGATGGTATGCAGGGTAGGGAGTAGTTCAGTAAAACTAATGAACAATCACCTAACTGACAATATACACAGTGTTCCGCACCCATTGTCCTTCACCTCTTCAAAGAAAAAAGGAAGGTTGCCTTTTCTCATCTCTCTTGGTCCATACTTTATCATTATGATTGCATACGGTAGAAACATTCTCAACACCACAGTTGAAAGATGTTTTCTTAGCTAACCAAAGAATCAAATGGCATCGCATTTACTGAACTTTCTCACTAAGTCAGATTTTAGTGTATGGAATGTTTCTCTCTTCACCATAACCAAAGTCTTCCTCAAAATTTGAGGGGAGAGGAATTATTAATCAGGGAAAACCCAAGAGAATATAATTGACTAGAGATTTGGTTCTAATGTGGAACTGAGCTCCAACTTTCAGAATAGTATCTGAAACATAAAAAAAAGAGTGACAAGCTTTAGCTTTCACATTCAAAAAGGAATGTGATTTAAAAATTAATGTTGTTATGGATTGACACCGTAGTTTGTCATTTTTTAGTACATACAACAAATTTCTAAGGAATTTTCTCATCAACATTTTTTAATGAAAAAGTAAACATTTTATTCCTACTCAGTAACATTCCATGTTTCCTTTAACATATGTTCTATATCTGACTAATGATTTTTATTTTCCACTGTAGATCATACCTCACTCCAGTTAGGGATGAAGAATCTGAATCCCAAAGAAAAGCAAGATCAAGGCAGGCAAGACAGTCTAGAAGATCAACCCAGGTATGCTTAATATACTAAATATACAAATACATTGAACTTGGCCCAGAGATAAAGGGTAGGAGACACACCCACACCCACACCCACACCCACACCCACACACACACCCACCTGTAATTTCATTGAAGTGGAGAAGTCTGGTAGTTGAAACACCATCTGCCAATTCAAAACTACAAATTAGTTTTAGGGAATTCCCTGGGATACTGAGAGATTGTGATTTGCCACTGTCACCTAGCTACTATATGACAGAGGTGGAATGGGAACCTCATTCCAAGGCCGTCCCTACTAGATCCACTGTACCATCCTATCTCTTACATTGAACTTAAAAACATAGAGCAAAAGATCAGTAATGTTTATTTTGAACTCTTTTCATTTGACTTTAATTTCATTGATGTAAATATGTAAGCACAATGAATAGACTTCTGGAGCAAGTGCCAGCTATGTGCCAAGTACTATGTACTAAGTGTTGGGGATACAAGTATCAAAAAAGACAGTCCCTGACCTCAAACTCTCAATCTAATCAGGGAAGGCAACCCAAAAGGAAGCTAAAAGGGCAGGGTGTGTGGGGAGTGAAGAAGCAGAAGGTAATATGAAATCTCCACATGGGGCATGGTGGAGATATCCCAGAGTGGGGGGTAGCCAGGTGAGAAGTGAGGCAATGTCTGAGCTTAGCTCTCTTCTTAAATGGAAGTTTGGAGTTGTCATCATCATAAGACTTCTTTATCCTTAGAAGTCTTACATATAAAAATTTGACAACACTGAAAAAAATTAAAGGCTAATATGTACTAGTATTAGAGTGATTGTTGGCATTGTCCTGTCAAAATGCTTATATTTCTTTTTCTGACATATTTCCTATTATTGAGATCAAATCGTAATTCACATAACATTTTCCATGTAGTATAAAAACAAGTCTTGTTTTCTGAATCAGATATCAGAAACCTGTGATGCAAGTGCCACACCCAAGCCACTAATGTAAGCTCTTTGAGAGTAGGGATTATGTCCTTTGGGGAGAGTATACCAGAATATGTAAGTACTTCAGAAATGCTGGTTGGTCTTTCAGTGCTGTACAGGTCAGTCATCGCCTCTGAAAGTCCCTCCCTGCCACTTGCGAAAACTAGTGCTTGTCACCTGCTGAGAGAATCATTCCCTACCCTTGTTAGGGGTGTGGACAGGCTGCGAGCAATTTCCCTGGAATGCTAAAAGGAAAAGGGTCAGGGACTTGGCATATTACTTTATGAGGTTTGCCTGACCCTATATTTTAGAAGATATTTAGATATCATTGTTCGGGAGCACTTAACTGGAGTTGAAAATTGCCTTATGAATAGTAATGAGTATGGCAGGCTTAGGGCCTTGTATAATTTTTCCATCTAGAGAATTTTGAGAGTGTATATTTTTTATCTATAAATGTATGATTTTTTTTTTAATTTCTCATCTAGACATCCAGGCCTACGGCAAATGAGATTCCTATCAGTGAATTAATATGACATTTCTAACAATGACTCAGTTGCAAAGAATTGAATATCCATATGATATTGTGAAAGAGAAATAATCAAAAGGATTGTTTTCATTACCATTAATTTGAAAGATAATTCACTTTGAAAATACTTCTCTTTCAGAAGATCTCATTGCCCATTTATTTTCAGAGAACATCTTGGTGCTAGGCTGAGGAGAGGAAAGGAGGAATTTGTGTGCCCTTACTATAAATTTGCCATTATAATAGCCATATTCTTCCACCGATCACTCCTTCCTTTCCTAATGCTGAATTGATAGCCACTTTTTCTTTTTAATCATCAGACATATGACCCTTCCCAATCCGACTCAACTTGCCATTCTACCCATCTGCCCCGTAAGAACCTTGTGCTACAGCCAAGTCAGATTCCTTCCAAATGCATGAATATATCTTAAATGTATACCTACATATTAAACACAGACTCAGTTTCCTTTCTAAAACATTTAGTCTTAGAAAGATGCAATCCATATTGAGAAATGAACCAAAATAGAACCATGTTTCATTCTTAGTTTTTTGTTTTAATTAGGTTATATATTTTTTCAGGATAGGAACTACGTTTTACTTGTATCCCTCAGTACCTCACCAGCTCTTTGGCATACAGCAGTGCTGTATGTATTTGATTGGTTCATTGAATGAAGGAATGACTGGAAAGATAAACTTTTTCTCAATTTCAAAGCCTGTTCTAAATGGACTTTACTTTTTTTTTTTCTTTAAATCCATACACACTACCATCTCATCAGTTACTTTATTCTGGGGATCTGCTTCTGTAAGCATGTGTGCACACTTGTGTGTCTGTGAAGTGACTTTTGTCAATTTTGGAATGTATGTATTGCAACTTAGTTTGCCTTTTTTGCCTATAGGGAGTGACATTGACTGATCTTCAGGAAGCTGAGAAAACTATAGGAAGAAGTCGATCTACTCGAACCAGAGAACAAGAAAGTGAAGAAAAAGAGAAAGAAGAAAAAGAAAAACAAGACAAAGAAAAGCAAGAAGACAAAAAGGAGTCAGACACTTCCAGAGAAGATGAATATAAACAGAAATACTCTAGGACATATGATGAGGTAATGAGTAATTTTTCTTGAAATAAAGGCTTTAATTGGGAACTTTAAGTCATTTTTATAATAACAATGAAACAATGATTAGCTTTCGTTAAAGTGAAATGTAGTAATTGCTTATATACATTTTTTTATTTTCTATTCAATAGCCCTATCAGCGTTATAGACCAGTGTCAACCTCAAGTTCAGCTGCTCCATCATCCTCTTCACTTTCCACCATCAGCAGTTCTCTCTATACTACAAGTCAGTTGAACAGGCCAAATAGTCTCATAGGTATAACATCTGCTTATTCCAGAGGTTTAACAAAAGATAATGAAAGAGGTAAGAATGCATTGCTTTACTTGGATTTTTTTTTTCTTCTTGTAGCTCATTACCCCTTTAGGAAAATACTACAGGATCGACTGGTCAGAGAATTCCCCTTTTTTAACCTATTTGTACAAAAATATTTATAGCAGCTCTTTTGTGATGGAAAAGAATTGGAAATTGAGGGGATGCCTATCAATTGTAGAATCGCTGAACAAATTATAGTATGTGATTGTAATGGAATACTATTGTGCTGTAAAAAATGATGAGCAGGATGCTCTCAGAAAAACCTTGAAAGACTTACATGAGCTGATGCAAAGTGAAATGTACTGTATACAAAGTAATAGCGATACTATAAGATGATCAGCTGTGAATGACTTAGCCTTTCTTAGCAATACAATGATCCAAGACAACTCTGAAGGTTTTAAGATGAAAAATGCTATCTATCCCCAGAGAAAGAACTGATGGTATCTGAATACAGATTGAAGCATGCTTTTTTAACTTTCTTCATTTTTCTTGAGATTTTTTTGGGGGGGCGTAATGTTTTCTTCCACAACATGACTAATTCCACAACATGACTAGTCAATCATGACTAATATGAAAATATGTTTTGCATGACTACACATATATAATCTGTATCAAATTACTTGTCTTCTCAATGAGGTGGGGTGAGGAGGGAGGAAGGGAGAAAATTTGGAACTCAACGTTTTAAAAAGAAATGTTAAAAATTATTTTTACATGTAATTGTGGAAAAATAAAATAGTAAATTTAAAAAAAAAAATCACCTTTTCTGTAGACCTTTGAAAGTGAAGAGGGAACAAGTGCATACAATTTTAGAAGGGACCACAAAGATCATCTATTCTAACTTGTCCCTGAATTATAAATTCTTTCTGTGGTATCTCCTAAGGATATTCAGCCAGCTTTGGCTTTCAGCATTCTGGTGAAAAGAAACTTGATAGTCCACTTGTCCAAGTTCTAAATTTTGAGTTCCAAATTCTCTTCCTCTCTTCAGCCACTCCCCACCCACTGAGAAGGCAAACAATATGGTATCAATTATACATGTGAAATCATGCATAAAAACATTTTCATATTAGCCATATCACACAACAGAAAAAAGAAAAGAAAGAAAAATAAAAGTGAGAAAATAATAGTTCAGTTTATACCTGAGTTCATCCATTCTCTCTCTGAAGGTGGATAGAATTGTTCCTTATGAGTTCTTTGAAATTAGAATATGTTTTTGTGTTGATCAGGGTTACTAAGTCCTTCACAGTTGATTATTTTTACAATATTGCTGTTACTCTGTACATTATTCTCTTGGTCTGCTCACTTCTCTTTGTATCAGTTCATGTGAATCATCCAGGATTTTTCTGAAAATCATTTATGGTAACATCATTTATCGCAGTAGTATTCTCTCACATTCATAGCATGACTTGTCAAGCAATTCCTTAATCGATGGACATCCCCTTGGTTTCCAGTTCTTTACCAGAATAAAAAGATCTCTAAATATTTTTGCACATATGGATCCTTTTTCTTTTCCTTTTATCTCTTTGAGGTATAGATCAAGTAACTGGTCCCACATCCCTTCCAGCATTTATCATGGTAGTCAATCTGATGGGTGTGGTGTGGTACCTTGGAGTTGTGTTAATTTGCATTTTTCCAAATATTAGTGATTTAGAGCATTTCTTCATCACTATTGATAGCTTTGATTTCTTCCTTTGAAAATACTCAGACTGTTTATCAATTAAGGAATGTCTCTTATTCTTATAAACTTGACTCAGTTCCCTATATGTTAGAGAAATGAGATCTTTATCAGAGAATCTTGCTGCAAAATTTTTTTCCCCAGTTTCCTGCTTTTCTTGTAATTTTGGCTGCATTGGTCTTGTCTGTGTAAAAACTTGAATTTTTTGTATTCAAAATTATAAATTTTTACCTCCCATGAACCTATTTATCTCTTGTTTGGTCATAAACTCTTCCACTATCCATAGCTATGGTAGATAATTTCTTCCATTTTACATATATCGCACTTTATGTCTAAACCATGAGCCCATTTTGAGCTTTTTTGGGGGAGGGGGTGGTATACAGTGTGAGATATTGGTCTGTGTCCACTTTCTGCCAGACTATTTTCTAAGTTTTTGTCAGATATTTTTTACCCCAGTAGCTGAGGTCTTTGGGTTTATCAAACACTAGGTTAGCACTTTTCCCTGCTACTTCCCGGTTGAGTAAGATGAATCCGTTTACCCAGCTATATATGTATATATATTCTTCTTTCCTTGAACCGAGTTCAGAAGAGAGTGAGGTTTAATTGTTTCCCACTCCTCTCGCTACTCCCACTGTCTCCTCCACTTTATAAACTCTTCCTTGGTGCCCCATTTATTTGAGATAATTTTCCCCATTCCCCTTTTTACCCCCGCCCCCATTCCCAGGACGTCCCTTTCTTACTCTTACATTATTCTTTTGAGATCATATCTACATAATGGACTCACACTCATGCCCTCTATCTATTCCTCTTGCAGCTCCAGTGATGACAGAGTTCTGAGTCATGATACATATGTGTATTATCTTCCCATAGAGGAATGTAAACAGTTTAACTTTGTTTAGTCTCTTATGGTTTCTCACTCATCTTTACCTTTTTATGATCGCTTGAATCTTGTATTTAAATGTCAGATTTTCTATTCAACTCTTGTCTCTTTCCACCTAGTTGTTTAGTCCTCTTTGCATCCCTGAGCATTGGGCTAAGGTGGTGCCACACTTCTGCCCAACCCTCACCCCAGTGTCTACTGACCTCTCTTATCTTTCTAATCTACCCTGGACTGAAAAAATGACTCACTGTGACTTTTTTCCTTGGCTTTCCCCACTGAGAATTCATTTTGGTGCATTTTATAGGTAGTTGTAGAAGAATTGATGGAGGAACTAGAACAAAGTTTCAAGCTCTCACTCGAGCGTCTTGACTGTGCCACTGCTCTATTTTTTTAATATTGTGTATCTTCTTCCAGGCAAACAGAATTTATTCCTAAGTTCTCAAGTAATAGAATTATTAAGTAATATTCTCAATAACTGAAATGAGAACTTACTCCTTCTGAAAGCTGACAGGCCATGTTGATAGTTGTGAGAATGAAAACTTACTTAAAGGTGATATTTAGCAAGGGTGATCCTGCTAGCCTCTAACTGGAGATATTTCCACACCCAGGATTAATTGTACTCTCTTATATGCATATCCTGATTATTCCTGTCATGATAGGAGGGGGAAAAAATACATTGTGGTCACCATATTAGTCACTTATCTTTAGCAGATGGTGAGAAAAAAGAGGAAGAAAAAGAAGGAGAAGATAAATCACAAACGAAATCAATACGAGAACGACGGCGACCAAGAGAAAAGCGGAGATCTACTGGAGTTCCACTTTGGACACAAGATGTGAGTGAAGAAGCTGCCAAAATGGCTCCTTTCAAGTACTTTCAATATTACTAATCGTATAGATTAGGTCAGTAACTTAATTAAGTGCTAGATTTCAAGATTTCCTTAAAATGCTAAGATCACATCTTACGCATCTTGACATCTTTGTCAAGATATAACAGTGCCTTCCACATTGGTATTCACTAATACTTTCTGCACTTGAAGATGCTGTAAGGATTGATCAGAATATACTTTTGAACCAGCTCTGTGGTTTTTATCCTAGAGTTATTTAAAACACCATTACCCTCCTTTGTACAAAAATAATTACCATCCATCTTGGCCCTTTGGTAGTACCTAAAGTCAGGAGTTATACCCATTTTTTGTTTGAATAAGAAACTAAAACATTAATGCCTCCAGACTAGCCCATTTGGGTTTTCTTGGACATAAGTACTTACTTGTATCTCTCATTTATTTTCGAGATTCTTAAAAGAAAGATCTCACAAGCCAAATACTGTTAGAAAGAATGTCTCTGTGACAGTAATTTGAACCCTAGTGTATAGTCTGTAAAACATTGCTTTTTTTGTTCTCCTTATTAAAAATTGTCTACAACAACTGATCCTATAAAAAATAATTCATTCTCCAGTCACTATTAATATATTTGATGTGTTCCTTTTGCCCGAGATAAGAGCTACAAGGTGGTGATGTTATATCAAACTGTTCCCCCTGACCCAGGCATTTGACAAAAAGACAAACAGCATCTTTGCACTATTATTCCTAATTCCAAATTTTGATGGCCCTAAGTATTTTAGCATTTTCATAGACCCGCAACTATTTAGTTTTACTTCTCATTAATATTAAGGCAGCAATTTCCTTTCTGTAAAGCATTTCATTTCCTTTATGCAGATATTTATTAGCAACTTAATAAATATACAGGATACAGAACCCCAATTTCAGAAGTCATTTTCTTGGTTATAAGTGTATTATGCTTGAAAATTGATAATACCTTCTTCTGCTAGTAGATAAGTTAAAACCTCATCTGTAAACTTCTTTTCAATTCCAAATCTACGTTGTCTTAATAAATATTTTGCTTTGAGCATCAACTACCTTTCATCAGCCTTTTAACTAAATTCCTAAACTGAAAGAGAGAAAGAGTAGAGACGGCTGTATCCCATTGGTTGTTTCCCTCTACTGGTTTCTCTAATGTATTCAGCTCATTGTGTATCAGTTGAGGCCCAGAGGGGTTCCAAGATTTGCCCAAGGTTTCACAGTTAGAGCAAAGTGGGAAATGAAACTCATTTTAGTCAACTTTCCTTGCCATTCTTCCTCACTCAAATTCATAGAATTCCAAAGGATTTGAAGAGTTATCTCCTCCAGCCCCTGTCTGAAGCATAAATATCCTCAGTTATATCCCAACAAGAAGCCATTGAAACTCTCATTGAACAGCTAAAGCCTATGGTGCTTGACTGCTGAGTTATACGATTATTTCACTACCAAATTATAGTATGTTTATCTACCTTCCCTCCTTTGCTTGTCCTCAGTTGTCATTAACTATTGTTGATATTTGTTCCAGCTATTTTGTTATATAACAGTTCTCCCTTTCCTCCTAAACTTCTAGTCATTATTACAGACATTTTATAATGCTAAAAAGCGTATACAGTAGAAAAGAATTCCTATTTTAAAATTGTTTGCTTCGTGTTAGAATTTTCTCAGATGAGTTTTTAAATAAGACTTTTAAAATTCTCAATGCCAGCTATTGATAATATTTAAATTTAGCTATCTAAAAACATTAAAAATCTGTTTCAGAGTGATGAAAATGAACAGGAACAACAGTCTGATTCTGAAGAGGGATCAAATAAAAAAGACACTCAGGTAAATTTCATTATTCAGATGTCTTTTTGAGAAGAAACAGTATGCTAACCTAACTTTTATATTGCAGTTAAATTTAATAAAATGAACTCATATTTTAAATTCTTTCTGACTCATGACTTTGTATTTTCATTCTCAGGATTTTTTTTTTAAAGAAGCATGGCATATTTTTAAAGAAAAGTCAGAAGTTTCACAAAGTGTTGATACTTTCATAGTATCTTCCTTGCTTGTTTCTTTTTACGTTCTGAATTTAAAATGCATTCTAAAGTTACATTTAGATAATAAAGCTTTGTTATCCAACTGTTTTTATGAAGCTTTATCTTTTCTTTAGAACAAATTGTTAATCCATTTTGAGGTGACATTTAGAGTTGAGAGGTAGTGTGTAGTATAGTAGATAGAGAGAAAGCTGGCCACAAAGTCAAGAAGGTGGGGTTCATATTCTGCCTCAGTCGTGTGGCTCTGACCTAACTTCCTCGTGCCTTAGGCAATTCTTAAAGACTAGTAGAGTTTCTGTTAGACTTCTCCACTAATTCGATCACAGTCGCAGACCCTCCCTCGTTATTCCTCTCAGAAAAGTAATCAGAATTAACAGAGACATCATTACATTATTAGTAATGAGTTTTTACAGAAAGACTAAGATGTTATTGTCAGCCATTAACTTAAAAATAAGCTAACTTTAAAGTCACAGGATGGTCTATTAATTATGCCCTGGATACATTATTAAACTCTAACTTTCCCAAATCTCTTCCTGTCATTTCTAATGGGACAGCACATTTGGGAATTGTTTTATACTTTGAGAGCTCTTGGGCAACTGCTTGGATGGTCAAACCAGAACCTACCTTACAGGCCTGGTTCCTTAGAGCAGCAATGTGTTAAAATGTCATTCCCCCCTGAAGTGTAAGCATTTCTCTGCAGTTTTTCTTTCAACTTCTTAGGTATCCCAACAGAACATGAGGAAACAAAAAAAAAAAAAAGACTCTGTTATTAGCCATTTGTCTAGTCTTGGATTTTAGGGAAAGATTTTTTTGTTTTGTTTTGATGTGTTAGTAAGCAGCCAGAGACTACCATTTTCCTGGTAATACTGAAACTAAATAGTTGAGGTGTTTTTAAGAGATAACACACATTTTATTTTAAAAAAAGGATTTATTTCTCAACAACTCTGATATTGCAAATGTCATTAACCAAATGGAAAACTGAAGCTAACAGAGGTGAGCCAGTTGATGGAGACCCCTATAGTTTCCAATTCTTTTCCACTACAAAAAGACTTGCTATAAATATTTTTGTACAAATGGGTCTTCTCCCTCTTTCTCTCTCTCTCTCAACTCTTTAAAGATATGGTCCTCGTGGTGATTTTTTTTTTTTGAGTCAGAGGGTATTGTTACTACTCTTACAGTTTATTAATTTTGGGGGCATAGTTCCAAATTGGTATTCAGAACGCCTAGACCAATTCACAGCCCTACCACGTGAGTTAATATGCTTGTTTTCCATAAGCCCTCCAGTGTTTTCCTTTTTTTTTTTTTTTTTTTAGCGAGTCTGATGAATGAGTTACCTAATTTGCATTTAAAGTATTTTTTTCATATGGCTATAGATAGATTGGATTTCTTCCTTTGAGAACTGCTTGCACATATATCTTTCAACCATTTGTCAGTTGTTCTTACCATTACAAATTTTGAATTACTTCCTTGTATTTCTTGGAAATGAAATTCTTAACAAAGAAATTTTTTACAAAGATTTTTCCAAGGTAACTTTTTCTTCTAATCTTAGCATTGGGCTTGTTCATGCAAAAACTTTTTGCATTTCATGTAATCAAAATTGTCTTTTATCTTCTGTGATTCTTTCTAACCTCTGTTTGGTCATGAACTCTTCCCCTCTCTATAGATCTAAACCTAATCCCAGCAAACAACTGTCTTGTTTTCCCAACAGTTCTTGTCAAATAGAGTCCTTACCCCAGTAGTTGAAGCCTTTGGTTTTATCAGATACTAGTCTAGTAGATTTGTTTGCTTTCTATGTTGTGTAACTAAGCTTTTCCACTCATTGACTCTATTTTTTAACCAGTACCAAATTATTTTGATAACTATTGCTTTATAGTTTTTACTGTACATTTAAAGAATTCCAATGGCTGTTTAATTTTTTCCTGTTAAGTATAACTAACCCTCCTTCTGCACCTTCCTCTCCCCTGATCCATCAAAAATGTGAAAAGGAATTTGCTCTTTTTTTTTCTTCTGTTTTGTTTTGTTTCTTCTTTCTTGTGGTTCCTCCTATTGGTTCTAATTCTTCTTTACAACATAACTAATATGAAAATATGATTAATAAGAATGCCTATGTATAGCCTATATCAGATTGTATGCTGTCTTGGGGAGGGAGACGGGGTGGAAAGGGGAGAAAATTTAAAACTCAAAAGCTTATGGAAGTGATTGTTGAAAACTGAAAATAAATTAATTAAAAAATAAAAAAATAAACCCCTGTAACACGTAAGTATAGTCAGGCAAAATGGTTTCACACAGTGGCCATGTCCAAAAAGGTATGTCACTTTCTGCACCTTGAGTCCATCACCTCTCTGAGAAGATAGATAATGTGATTCATAATAGATCCTATTGTTGGTCATTGCATTAATTAGAGTTCATGTTATCTCTCTACAGAGAAAGGATGGATTAGGGGCACCAAATGAAACCTACATTTTTGGATGTGGAAATTATGTTGATCAGCTTTGCGTGACTATGCTAACTTGGTATATGGCTGGGTTTTTTATTTTTAATTTTGAAAGGGAAACAAAGTGGGTAGTGATAGCAGTGAAGAAAAAGGCATGAATGAAGTGCTTTAAAAATGAACCAGAAGAAAAGAGAAACATATTTGGAGGGAAATACAAACAAGTAAAACAGCTTTTAGAACCATCCTGCTGGATTTGGTACATGCTTTAAGGAAAAAAAAACAACAGTATACAATGAAATTTGTATTTTAATCATAATAATGCAGCACTTTTTACGGTTTGTAAAGAGCTTTACATAATGCTATCTAATTTGGAGATGCATGGTTAGAGGTTAGCAGCAATTAAGGCTAGTTAAGTAGATCTGAGAGTCATTTGCATCAAGATGATAATTGAATCCATAGGAGCTGACGAAATCACCAAGTGAAGTAAAATAGAGGGAAGAGAGGTGAGGACCTTAGATGGAGCCTTGTGGGACACCTAGAGTTATCAGGTAATGAACCTGATGAAGATCCAGAAAATAAATAGAAGTGGGAGCAGTCAGAGAGGTAAGAGGAGAACCAGGAGAAAACATTATCATGGAAACTTATAGAGTATCAAGGAGAAAAGGGCGATCAACAATGTCAAAGGCTGAAACCAAGTCAAGAAGGTTGAGAACTGTCCCTTGATTTGGCCATTCAGAAATATTTGCTGACTTTGGAGAAAGCAGTTTCTGTTGTATGATGAGATTGGAAGCCAGACTGAAAATATTTAAGAATGTGAGAGGGAAGGAAGCAGAAACACCTGTTGTAGATGCCTTTCTCAAGGTTTATTGGTGCCTGTCAAATTCATGACCTTTTTTTAAGATCCTTCAGTCACCACCTTCTACCTTCAGCCTTTGCTAATTCCCCCCAATTAACACACATAGACACACACACACACACACACGTTTGTATGTTATTTTTTATATATTTTTATATGCGTATTATCTCTGATAGAAGCTTCTTGAGGTTAGGTTCTGTTTCATTTTTGCCTTTGTATCCCCAGTGCCTGCTGATTTATTGGTTTCCCCCCACTTCTTCTTATCTTTGATGATACTGGATGTTTTCTTTCTTTCCTCTAAGCCCCTAGAGTATTTTGTTGCCTCTTTTTCTGTCACACTTATCGTACCTGATATTTAGTTATCTGTGTACCTGCCTTGACCCTCCTAACTGAATTTTTTCTAGGCTGGCATCGTGCCTTAACTCATCTTTGTATTTCTAAAATGCCTAGCACAATTCCTTGTTTAGAAAACATTTATTGAATTCAGTTAACTACAAAGGAAAATGGCATTTTATCAAATGTTTAAAAGTCCTAGATCATTCTACTGTGTTTTGAGAAGTCCACATATCTGTGTTAAGAATGTACATTGTATACCACAAGAAGTTTCACCCTTATAGTTTGTCTCTTAAGAGGTAGCGTGGCGTAGTAGATAAAATACCAGACCTTGGAATCAGGAAGATCAGTCAGTCTTCAGTGTAATTGACTATAGATGTAAAGAAATCCAGCAACTTAATTCATTTATAGGATTGTAAATTTGGAACTTGAAAACTAGAAGGGACCCTAGAGGTCATCTAGTCCAGAGGTTCAAAGGCTAGCCCAAATCAGATTACAGTGCTGTTGTGAACTGTTTAACCAAAATAAGTAAAAATACCATACAACAAAGAAAATGTTAGTGTTTTTGAAGTCAGTATGCTGCCCCCAAGGATACTTTACTATTTGAATCTAATACCCTCATCTAGTCCAATAACTTCCTTTTTACAGATAAGAAAACTTAGGTCCTCTGACAGTCTCCCTCTTAACACTGCACAGTTCCTGTTCTGATACAAATATGATTAACTTTTTGCTCTTAAAAAAAAAAGCTATTGTTTTTTACTAAACACCTTGCAAAGGCAAAAGTAAACTGTGTTACCCTTTAGATTTAGAAATCTTTTTATATCTAGTATTTTAGCTTCATTTGCAAATAAGAATTAGTGAAAGTGGTGTTTTGTGCCACCTATCAGACTTCTTTCCCTATTTTTCCTCCACTCCTAATTTCTTTTTCTTTTGGCTAACTAAAACCAGAAGAAATTCTTTAATAGTGATCTATTGAACGTCTGATTAACATTTATGATAGTGAGAAGAAAAAAAATAGTAGATTTTGTATATTAAACTGGTGGGAAGTTTTTAGGTCTCAAATCAAAACATCTCAATTTTATTCTGTTGCTCATCACAATGTATATTCAAGTGTGGATATGAAGGAAAATAGAATATGGTTGAATTTAGAACCTTGTTAAAATCCCAAGAAAACGGTTTTAAATGAACAAACCTTGTCACACTTATTTTCATTAGCCACCTTGAGAAGAGAAGTCTACACTTTATTCAAGTACTCCTCAAACTCCTTCCCAACTATTCCGCCAAAATTGTTCTCCCAGAAGTTAATTACCTAATTCCGAAATCTAGTCACTTTTTCTGAGTCTTTATCCTTCAAAGCCTCTCTAGTGCTTAACCCTCCTTATCACTTTATCTTCCCTTAGCTTCTCTGCACTCCTCAAATGTTTCTCTTCCTATACCTCTTACCATTCCTTCTC
The DNA here is from genome assembly GCF_900497805.2 of Vombatus ursinus. NCBI lineage: Eukaryota > Metazoa > Chordata > Mammalia > Diprotodontia > Vombatidae > Vombatus > Vombatus ursinus. The sequence goes on from NW_020954652.1 coordinate 15,626,826, forward strand.
TGACTCTTGCATTGGCTCAGATTTTTCACTGCCATTCCCTGGGATGTTTTTCTTTGCTTTTGTCCTTTCTCCTCATACTCTTCCTCTGGATCTCATCTACTCCCACAGCTATAACAGTCCAGATCCCTGCAGATGTGTCTCTCCAGCCCTGTGCTCTCTCTCAAGCCCCAGTTCTACATTTCCAAACTGTTGACTGGAGACAACTCAAACCCATATTTTAAACATTGAATCCATGATTTTTATTTTCTCTAAATGTCTCCTTTATTTTTGTAAATGGCATCACCATCCACATTTGACTTTTAAGTGCTACTATAAGCATACCATTGTGTCAATCTCTACTAGGACATAGAAGCATTAGTTAGATATTCCCTGTCCTCAGGAAGGTTAATGACCTGCTGCGGAGATACAACATTTATACTAGTGATTACGATGCAGAATAACGACTTGAATAAGTGCCATTTCAGGCCTGAGAAGAGGGAGAATTTCTAGTAGTATAATTATGGAAGGCTTCACTGAATAACATAAACAAAAGAGGGAGAATAGTATGTTTTGTTATTTTCTTCATAAGCCCCTTTGAACGTGTACTTCATGTGGGCAGGGACTGTTTTTCATTTTGTCGGTGTACCTTTGACTCCTGCAGCAGTGTCTTGCACATAGTAGTTGCTTAATAAATGCTTTGGGGGTTGTATTAGAGTAGGTCGTGTTTGAACAAGTACACAGGATAAGTTGATAGCATTTCAGTAGAAAGACTTTGGGAGGGGCACTTCATGGTGAGGGAGACTAAGTCAGAAGGATATATATAAATGATGATAAAGGAGTTCATTTTAGCTAGACCATAGTTTATATGACGGAAGGTAGTATGGGAATAAGGCTGGAAATGGAATGCGACTAGACTGTGTATACTTTGTAAATTAAGTTAGAAACCACTCATGTAGATAGAGTGCTGCTATCTGATAGTTCAGTATTCTGCACACAACAGGTATGTATACAAAATACTCTAATAGGATTCTAAACTTGGACTTGAGATCTCTCTATTTTACATCTCTTACAGGTAAGGAAATCTCACAGAAAGTAAAATAATTTGCTCAGGATCCCACAGATATCTGAACTGAGTCAAACCTGGGTCTTCTGACTTCCATATATAGAGCCTGACATATAGTAGGCCCTTAATAAATGTTTGTTAATAGATTGTTTACATAACATGTCATCTCCTTGAGAGAGCAGTTGTCCTCCAGATTTCCTGTGTTCTCATTTCCATTTAGCAGTACAACTTACATGATGTTAGTTTGAATTCCAAAAAATAAATTTTTATCGATATCTTTTTGCTTTTAAGGATTTATGAAATGTTTTGTGAAGACACGAGTTAGCTTCTTTTGTTTTGCTGCTTTAACAAAAAAAAAAAATTAATGGGAAGCAGTTGATGTTTTTCCAGAATCTGTATCTCTTAAAATATTTTGCTCTGATGATAATTCTGGCATAATACTTGAGTCTTTCATAAATTTATGAGCTAATCATTGAGTCACTTAAGTCATTAAAATGTTCTTCTGATTTGTTTTAAGAGTAAGAAATTGGGAGCAAGTCAAAAATGTCCCTTAAAAATTTACATGCAATAGTGAATGTCAGCATATTCAACTGTATAAACATACAAATTTATTAAGAATTCAAAGAACCTTAACTCTTAAGTCACCTAATGAGTTACCTTCATAAGCTGTCTTCCCGGCAATGTATTTTGGTACATGCTATTTATTTATAATAGAACAATGTTGAAATTGTACATATTGTTCAGATAAGTTAGTCTGTTGTCAGTAAATGGTTGGCCTTTTTTCGTATGTGTCTTAACTAGATTGTTTCCATATTACAATCACTTGTAACTAGTTCATTTTCTAATGAAAGCATAAAAATTAATTTCTTTCTTTTTTTCTCTTCTTTTTAGACTGATTCCCTTTCAAGGTACGTTTGATGGTTTTGTGTGTGTTTCATTTTAAGAAATAAGCCCTATTTGACTCATATATTCAAATATTTAAAATTTAATAGTTAATCATCATTTCCATTTCTAAATAATTTTGGGTTAAAAAAATCTAGACATTTTGGACTAACTGTATTGCACAATAGAGGACTACTTTTGCATTTCTAATTTGTACAGTATAACAGCAATAGATGAGACACCTGCATATATACCACAACCCTTTCCAGGGGTTGGTTACCTTTAACATTACCTTTGTTAAACTAATAGTTTAATAGTGGTCTAAAACTGTCCCCTTGTTCTGCCTGGAATTCTTGTGATTCTTAGTGGTAGGCTGCCGAGGCCAGACCACCTCCCTGGACCAGTATTCCATTTCCACCGTCATTGCCTGTCAGCCTTGTCTTTCCACCATCCCTGTCCCTTGCATTTTGTGCCTTCCAGAACCCCTGTACTACTGGTAACAAACTGCCCTTCATATACATTCATGCCCTTCCCCCTGGAGATTATTTTGTATGCATTTTTAAAATTGACTTATTGGAGGACATGCTGTTTCCTCCTGATACAGTGTGAAAACCTTTGAGGGCAGGGACTATTTTACTTGTGTCCTTGTAGTCCCAGTGTCTAACACAGGGCCCAACACATAGTAGGTGCTTAATAAGTGTTTATTAAATTGGATCATAAAACAGCAACACTATTTAATACAGTTGAAGGTCTAATAGTTGTGATTTTAATATTTTAAATAAACACTGTAGATCTATTTCTAGGAGCCCATTCTTTAGGACAATATTAACATCCTTGACTAGACTGACTGAATTTTAAGGAATTCTGCGTAATATAAAGTATCTTCATTATGACACTTCATTCAAAATGCTGTAGTTTCAGACTTTGCCCTCTGCTAAAAGAAAGTTCTTTTACAGGATCTGTTACATATTGAGGGTTGTCACCATAGTATATATGTACTTAGTACATAATACATATATATCAAATATTTGTGATATGCTAACTGGAAACTTGTCTATAGACCTGTCATAATAAACTGAATCTTTTACGTAGAAATGTATTTTATACATTCGTGTATATACTTGCTCTTTTTTTTTTCATTTTTAATGTTTTTCATGAACATTCTTTAATAAAAAATGTCCCCTTTAAACAAAATCCTACTATGTGTAAATCTAACTTTAAAAAAATAGATATGGTGATCTTTTTGTAAGAGAAATTCTCATGGGATTTATTTTAGTGATAATTTGTCATGATGCATTTCTAAGTTATGATTTAAAAATAAATATTTGTACATACATTTTTCTTTATTACACATATATGTGTGCTTGGTAGTGGAGATGGGTCCAAGTATGTTAGGAGCTCTTTATATGGAAATTCCCCTCTCCAGTAAAGGCCAGCAACTTGCGTATAGCTTAGAATCTTAAGAGCGTTACTTGGTATTCTAAGATATTGTGACCTGCCCGGGGTCACACAAGTAATAAATGGTAGCTCAGACCTAGCTCCTCTGCCTCCAAATCATGCATAGTTTCTACTATACTATACTGTAATGTTTAATTATTGAAGCTGTGTTTTTTTTTTATTATTGTTGACTTTTGGTTTTTATGCCAGTTAATTTCTAGTATATCCTTAATATATCTAGTAAATCCTAAAAAGAACTTGCTACTGACAATTTAGTGTATATTAGGTTAAACTTTAGAATTGTTTCAGTTTGCATTTCTCTTGTGTCATTACTGATAGTTTATGTTTCTTGTTTTGATTATTGTTTATATCCTTTGATTCATTGGGAAATAGCTCTTATATTTATGTCATTTCTCTTATGTAGCTTAGATTCCAAACTTTTATCAGGAGACATTTGATGTGAAAATGATTCCCTTTTCCCCAGCTCTCATTCTGTTCTCGTTGATTTTGTTCATGTAAATACTTTTTAATTTTTTATACAGTATAAGTTATTTTCTCTTTTGTTATCTCCTATCCTTTGATCGTTATTTGTTTCCTCTGATCCAAGTTGTGAAAAGGGTAGCCTTCTGTACTTTTATTTTTATTTTTTTTGCATAATAGGACATTTTTTTATACTTAGATCGCTTTTAATAGTCCAGTTAGAGCTTATTTTGGTATATACTATAAGATGCTGAACTATTCTGTTTTGTGCCAAACTGCTTTCTAGGTTTCCAATAGTTCTTGTCAAATAAAATATCCTTCCCTAGCACTTTTTGTTCTTGTGTGTGTCAAACACTGGGTGGTTATTTCATTTGTATGTCTTTCTTGTTTGGTCTTTCCTGCTGAGCTGATTTTCTGTTTTTTAACAAATACCAAATAGTTTTAAAGATTGCTACTACTTTGTAGGTTTGGCAATGCTAGGTCCTTTCTACTTTTCTTTATTTTTCTTGATAATCCATGCCTTTTGTTCCTCCAAATGGATTTTATTTTATCTGATTTTGTTGACTTGGCATTGCAATAAGTCATTTAATTAATATAGGTGAAGTATATTAGAGCACAACCCTAAATTGGCCCTGTATGTTCCTATGACCTATACATTTCAGTTGAGTAAACATTTACTAATCATGTGCTATATGCTAGACAAAGTGCTAGGTACTGAAAATAAAAACATATAAACCAAAAACTGCCCCTTCCCTTAAGGAGCTTTCATTCGATTTGGAAGTTACAACATGTAAAACAAAAATACAAGATAATTTGAGGTGAGAAAAAGCCCTGTCTGTGAAAGAATTAGGAAAGACTTCCCACAGTAATTAGTACCTGAGCTTAGACTTGAGTGAAACCAAGCATTCTAAGAAATTAGGGTGATGATGGTATGCATTCTAGGTATAAGGGACTGGATAGTTTTTGGTTTTTTTTTTCCATTGTCTACTTTGAAGTCTTTCACTGTGTATTTACAAATTAATATCTGGAAAAGATTCTGTTTAATTGAGAGACAGCCAAAAATAGTGCCCAGCCTGAGAGAATTTCTAACAGTTGATGAGCTCATACAAAATAGAAATATTATTATTTTATCCTATAGTATCTTTTTCCTAGAACTTTTTTTAAAATTAAGAACCCTTTACATTCACAATAAATTCATAATCTTTAAAGGAGCATTCACATGTATGCTAAATCAAATTATATCTTTGACCTACTTATAAATAATTTGGTTAAAAAAAAAAGCACTAGGACCTCTGGTTTTGCTCTGGTTACCCCAACTACTTGTGTTGTATAGGGGGTCAAGGAAGAGATTGCAACCTTGGATTGTGCCAAGACTCATGATTGCATCATTCCCTAATGTTTGTTTTCTCTGAAGGATTAGAGCAAAATGAAATTCAAGATACATTAGGGACCAGTCATAGTCACCATGGTTTATTTTCATATGGAAGAGATCCCCAGTGGTTGGTATAGTGCATTCCTTGGGGTACCATCATAAAAGGGATCATTGTAAAGCAGACCTTCTTTTCTCATAGAAACCATTAGGATTAGAAATTGTATAGAGTCCTTGTAACCAGTTATTTAACATCTAATGTTCAAGAATCAACTATATAATTCTGTATTTCAGTGGGTCTGTTCAGTGGGATATCGATGTAGGTATTTTCTCTAACAGTGCATCTTTTAGCTCATCCATGCTTTCTCATCCTGTCCTTAGTCTCCTGAAGATCATCCAGAGGAGAGCCCCTGTAGTAAAGATATAGTCACTACCAACCACTTGGCATCCCCGGTGATTATATCATTCTCCAAGTCTTAAAAATATAGGGAGCAGGACTGTGGCTTAATTGGTGTAATGAACTCTCACGTAAAGTAATGGTCCAGTGAGTTGCTGTGACATGCAGGTTATGGCAATAGCCAGTATCTGAGGCAGACCTTGAAACCACATTTGTGGCCCCAAGTTAAGTAACTATTTCCTACACTAGGATGACTGTAAGGCTACTAGAGCAACACCAGGTCTTGGAAGCCTCTAGATGTCCAGGCCTGCATGCCAGGTGCAGGTAACCCAGTGAACCCCACTTGTCATTGGACAGTAAGGATTGGAAGACTTCGTTGAGAAGGAGGGGGAAGAATTCTCATTAAGAGCAAGTCTTGGATTTGTAGTGTTTTAAGTCCCTTTTGTACAGCAGTCTTTCATAAAATAGACATTTTAAAACTTTACATTGGTGGCACAAGAGGTCTAAGAGACTTGAAAGTCTGTACAAACAGGACCAATTGTACCAGTATACCAATTGTAAGTTTTCCTAAAACAAGAAGACTATTAGTATTAATAAATAAAACATTTCATATTTTTAACCTTCTTAGATGTTCGACTTTCATGGATTGAATTGAAAAACCATAAGGAAGTTTGAACTTCGAGCCTTTTTCTTGATGAACTTCCCTGTTTGATAATATTTCTCTCACTGAAAAGCATTTTTTAAAGTAAGAGCAACCTATTATTTCTTCCCCTTGCCCTCATCTCAGTTTAGTCAAAAATATATTCTATTAACTCATTCCCCTGTACTTTTTAAAAAGAAGTTTCAGTATATCCTAGAATTGCTAAGACATAATTGGCATGATTGAGTTGTAATAAAGAAATACATTTGTTAAATTCCCCAGAGTATCCCACTCGATTATGACTTCTAAAAGAATAGAATGACAGCGTACATGAACTTTTATGTCAAAGGTTTCTTAAAAGCAAAACTCATTTCTCTGGTGCATTAAAGTTGGTTAAAGCCCTTTCTCCACAATAATGTTAAGAAGTAATACAATTCTCCTCCTGTGGCAAATTAACTGGTACAAACAACTGAGATCCTAGCTCCAAAGCTGGAGCTTCAAGATCTGCTCATCCTCCAATGTCCATCTCACAAATGAGGAAACTGAGGCCCAGAGAAATGAAGTGACTTCCTCAATGTCATGTTATGTTCTTTAACATGATAGCAAAGGAGAAGTTGCATTAATATTTAGGACTAAATTAAATATTTAGGATTAAATCAACTTAAAGTCACTTGATAAACAAGATAGAGGGCTAGGCATTTTCTCTGATCCCCTTGACCTCTCAAACCTCTCCAGAATAGGAAGTATGCACCAAAGGCAAGAACAAACAAACTTAAGCTTCTTTCTCGTCTCCATGATTTGGGATACCAGAATCCAAAAGAAAGCTTAAAAAAAATAATAATAATAATATCTATTCTGAACTTAACTTAGCAATTCTCCCCTAGTCCCCAAGTGACATTGGCAAGGCTGCATCCCATAAGGGGCTTAAAAGGAAACCCAGGGGCAACTAGGTGGTGCAGTAGATAGAGCTCCAGCTGTGGAGTCAGGAGGACCTGAGTTCAAATCCAGCCTCAGACACTTGACACTTACTAGCTATGTGACCCTGGGTAAGTCATTTAACCCCAATTGCCTCACCAAAAAAGAAAAAAAAAAAAAGACAGAAAGAAAGAAAACCCAGCCCCATACCTTGTCTCTTCCCTCTGTTTTTGGTGCCTTGGAAATTCTGGCTCCAAACTTTGGGAGCCTCCTCAGGCCAGGACAGATAGCCAGTACACCTCTGTAGCACTCTAGGCTATAGAAGCTCACTGGGACCAAAGCCAGTGCAACAGGCAGCATTCTTTGCTACAATTTCTGCGGGACAGTTAGGAACAGAGGGAAAGGGCAGGACATCCTGTCTCCCACCTCAGTTCTCCCAGAGCCTCAGAGACCCAAACAAAAATTAACCACATAGCACCAGCCTGGCAGTTATCTGAACTGTCATTACCAGGCCAATGAAACTCATCATCAATGGAGGGAGTAGGACACAGGGCGGGGCAGGTGGGGAGACACTTGAGACAGAGACCTAAGCTGGTATGAGAGGAGGCTGAGATGCTTTGAGATTCAGCCCCCAATTCACCACCATGAGAGGGAAGAGAGTCAGCAAGGCAGAAAGTGAGCAATAGGAGAAAATAAGGGGGACGGGGTGGGAGTTGAAATTACCAAAGTTCTCAGGAAGAAGACAATGCAAAGACCTCAGACATCAACAGATAAATCAATAGGGAAGAGAAATTAAAAGCAAAAAGAAATGTGGCCTCCAGATCTATAACTGAATTCAGACATTTGCAGAACAAACAAAAACATTTGATGAGACAGAAGACTCTTTGGAATTTGAGGAGAACATAGAATCACAACACGCTGTTCCTGAGTGGTTTAAAAAAGAAATGAGAGTTGTGAGAGCAAAGTGTATGTCCTATGCAACAAAAGTAGTGGGCAGAATAAAAAATTGGAATCTGCAATGGCAAGTCTCACCAAATAAAAGAGAGAACAGTAGATTGGAATGCAATTACACAGAAGTGAAAGACATTCTAGAAGAGAAGCAAAAAAACAATAACTTTAAAAGAAAGTAAGCTCATTATATAAGCAAAAACATACTGATCTTGAAGACAAGATGGATAGAGACAGCCTAAGGATCATAGTTCTATTAGAACACGACAGGACAAAAATCTTTAATGCCGTAAATTCAGGAAATAATATATGAGAACTGTGCAAAACTTCTGAATGTAGAAAATGAAAAGGCAGTTGAAGAATTTATAGATCACCTCCAGAAAAAAACCCAAGGCTGCACACTCCAAGACACATAGTGGTTGAATTTAACAATTCACTTTAGAAAACAGTCCTGCTAGCCCCCCGGGAGAAAGACCTTCAAATACAAAGGAGAAGAAATTGTATAATAAAAGACCGTTCTACACCTGCCAAAAAATGTAGGAGGGAATGGAATGTGTGCCAAAGAGGATTAAATAATAATCATCAAAGAATAAGGGACTTTGAGATTTATGCCAGCGTATTTACAGCAAAAGTTAAAACTCTAAATGTTTTGCTTATTTCTTTATGTTGTCCCTAGCAAGACTCACTGAATGTTAGAAAACTAAAACGCTGAATGCATAAAATATATCAATTGTATAGTGCAAATATAGGAATGCAATATGATTATTTTCTCTCAAAACATCATTATTCATCAGCAGCTGTCTGATTCTGCTGTCACAAGAACATAGATCCCGATCTTATTGTGCTATAGGAAATGACAAGCAACATGCTCTCAGAAAAACCTGGAAAGACTTACATGAACTGATGTAAAACAAAATGAGCAGAACCCGGAGAACATTGTATTGTATATGATGATCAACTGTGAAGACTTAGCTATTTTCAACAATACAGTGATCCAAGACAGTTCTGAAGGACTTATGATGAAAAATGTTATCCATCCCCAGAGAATGAACTGATGGAGTCTCAATGCATATCGAAGCATACTTTTTTTTCCTTTGGCTTTTTTTTTTGGATGTTTTCTTTCACAGCGTGACTAATGTGGAAATTTGTTTTGCATGACTGAACGTGTATACCCTTGCCTTGTCAGTGGGGGGGGGGAGGAAGGAAGGAATTTAAAATTTTTTAAATTAAATTTGTTTAAAATTCAAAATTTTTAAAATCAAATTTAACATGTAGTTGGGGGGGGGGGGCGGGACATAGCTCATAGTTTTACTCCAGAGCTACCCGTTGGAAGCCTACTTATCCTGTTAGACAAGAGGTATACTATGCTAATTTAAGGTTTACTTGGCAGTAGTGCACATGCATGTGTGTTGTGTATGTACACATATGCATGGATGTATATGTGTGTATATTAGCATTATTTCATATAACATAAATAATTTACCTCTTCTCAATTCAGGGGAAATTCTGCCCTAGTTTTCCTTACTATATTTTCCTGTCTGGTACATATTTGTATATTTTTAAAGCTTTTTCTGCTGGTAATATAAAAATCTCAACTTGCCTTTATCAGCAGAGAGCTAAGGATGAGCACTTTTTGCTCTTCAGTGAAATAGGACATTCTCATCTCCAGAGCAAGAAGTCTGTTGTGAATGTAGGTGTGTGTTTTCCTTTTGAAAAGTGATTCTAAAAGACCATTTGCCCTGTTTCCAAAAAAGGAAAGGAAATCCTGTTCTTTCTCCTTTTCTGCCCTACTAGATGTTTCCGTATCCAAAACCCACTCTAGTACATGAGGTCCCTGAACCTGAATGGGGGGGAGGGCAATAACCTATGAAATTTAACATTTTCTTCAGTTATATAAAATTACAAAGGGTCAGTAAGTTTTATCAGGCTGCCAAAGTGAATGCAAGTAAAGTTAACAAGCGTTTATTAAATCCCTGCTTTGTGCTAGCCACTGTGCTAAGCACTGGAGTTACAAAGAAAAGACAATCCCTTCTCCCAGGAATTTCAGTCTTCAAAGGGGAGGAAATAAGCAAATAACTCTGTACAAACATGGTATATACAGGTTGTAAATCATAAAGAGAGAGAAAGCACTAACATTAAATGGATTCAGAAAAGACTTCTTGTAGAAGGTGGGATTTTAGCTGGCACTTGAAGGAAGCCAGGAGATAAAGATCAAGAGGGAGAGGATTCTAATCATGGGTGGCAGCCAGTGAAAATGTATAAAGTAGTACAGGAAGGCCCATCTCTCTATGCAGCAGATAAGGGGAAGAGAGTAAAGTGAAAGAAGACTAGAAATGCAGGAAGGTAGCAGGTTATGAAGGGCTTTAACAAAAATAATCACCAAACCAAAAAGAAAAAAGATCTTCATCTAAGGCCAGCATCTTTCAACCCTTTCTTCATGTTCATATGGTATTTATCACATACATACTAATTAGGAGAGAAAATTTCACTTCCTTCATCCTTGACCCTCCTTTCTACATTTTTACATTGCTTTTACTTCCCTTCACTTTTCCATCTTAAAACCTTTAGAACAGAACCAATCTACCTCTATGCTCTCTGTTTTTCTTACTTAATTTCCTCAATACCCTTTGAATACATTAAGGTTTTATTCTGTTAAAATGTTAACACTGCAACATTCCAGTTGCTCAAATAAATTTACATTCTAGTTTTCTCTTAAGTCTTCTGTTTGCATTTAAGAGTCCTGCTTGGCTCTGGTCTTTTCCTCAGAAATAAAAAGCCTCTCTTCCAATATAGGTCTTTCTTTCTTCCTCCCTCAACCCTGAGATCATACTCAGCTTTATAGGACACAGGATAAGCTATTCTTAATTGTGAGCTTTTTTATCTTTTACCTTTTGGAATATGTATTCCAAGATCTCCTCTGATTCATAGCAGAAGCTGCCAGGTCTTTTGTTGTTGTTCAGTCGTTTTTCAGTCAAGTTCAACACTTCATGACTCCATTTGGGGTTTTCTTGGCAAAGATACTGGAGTGTCATTTCCTTCTCCAGCTCATTTTACAGATGAGGAAACTGAGACAAATAGGGTTAAGTGACTTGCTCAGGGTCACCCAGCTAGTAAGTGTCCAAGGTCAGATTTGAATTCAAGAAGATGAATCTTTCAGACTCCAGACTCGGCATACTATCCAATGCATCAACTAACTGCCCCTGCTATGTCTTATGTGGTCCTAATTATAGTTCTTTATTACTTGAATTCCTTTCTGGATATTTGCAGATTCTTTTTTCTTTTTAATATGGGAGCTCTTGAATTTGGCTATGATATTTATCAGGTTTTTCCTTTTAGGGTTTCTTTCAGGAGATACTTGGTATGTTCTATCTTCACTTTATGGTTCTAGTAAATCATGGTTTTCAGGGAATGCAGTAATTCTTAAATTATCTCTCTTTGACCTGTTTTTCAGGTCAGTTTTTTATATCAGATGTCTTAGTTTTCTTTTGTTTTTTCAATCTTTTGATTTTGTCTAATGTTTCTTGTTGTCTCATTGATTTCTGTTTGGTCTACCCTACTTCTCTGGAAGTCAGCTTCTTTAGTAAGTTTTATCCCTTTCTCTTCCAAGCTATTTATTTACTTTTTAAAAATCTCTCTTATTACTTTTCAGTGTTTATATACTTACCAAAAAATCATCCACCCTGCCCCCCTGATCTCTGCATGCGCTTGTTACAAATTATTTACTCCTTATTTATTTTGAGAGGTCTCAAGAGAGCAGAGAAAGCAGGAGGGGAAGGCTCCTCCGGGAAGATGTAAAGGTCAGAAAGCCCCACTATGCAGCAGTGGCGAGTGCCCTGTAAGTCCTGGGGAGTGACAGTGACTAGAGCAGCCAGGAAGTACTCAGACTGGGATAGCCCTTAAGTATGTAGGACTCCACCCTGAAAAGCCATCTGGATCCCTGAAGATGGAACATTCTGAACCTCACAGATCTAGGATGAAGCAGCACTGCTACAAGTCAGAATTACGTGAGGCAAATTTACATAAAGCAAGAACTGTCTATCGATAAAGAAGTGGCCTTTCTCTTTGCCAAGGCCAACCTTTCTGTTGTTGTTCTTGATCAGTCATTTAAGTCATCTCTGGCTCTTCACGACCCCAGTTGGGGTTTTCTTGGCAAAGATACTGGAGTGATTTGCCATTTCCTTCTCCAGCTCATTTTACAGATGAAGAAACTGAGACAAACAGGGTTAAGTGACTTGCCCAGGGTCACAAGTATCTGAGGCCAGATTTGAATTCAGGTCTTCTTGCCTCCAGGCTTGGTGGTACTTTATCCACTGTACCCCTAGCTGCCCTACATGCATCTGTAATCCCATCTCTTCTTATCTTCTACAGCAGATTGCCTTTCTTATCTAAACCACCATCATCCTGACTTTCTCTTCTAGTCACTCCCTGTCTGCCATCTTTTCCTGCTGATCATGTTTCCTTATTCTTTCAGAAACAAAACCAAAAAACCCTCCCTTGATCCTATCATCCTTATGAAATATTGTTCTAAATATTCTCTTCACCTCAGCTAAACCACTTGAGAAATCCATCTAGACTAAGTGGATCTCCACTTCCTGTCCCCCAAGTCTTTTCTTAACTGTTTTCTGGCTTCTAACTTCATCTGAAACTGTCCTCTTCAAAGTTGTGAGTGGTCTCTTAATTGCCAAACCCAGTGGCCTTTTCTGGATTCTTATTTTTACTGATTACCCCCATCCCCACCCCTGTGGCTTTTGACACTGTTGATCATTTCTCTTCCTGAATAACCCCTCTAGGTTTATACTACTCCTCTCTTCTGGTTCTCTTTCCATCCACCTGATTGTTCCTTCTCCATCTCCTTTGCTGGACTTTAATATCATGCCCACTAACCTTTGTAGGTTCATCATATATATTGTGTCCCCAGTTGTGGATGTCCCCCAAGGCTCTCTCCTAGGCCTTCCATCTTTTCCCTCTATACTGCCTCACTGGATAAGCTCATCAACTTCCATGAGTTCTATTAAAACTGTGCAGATAATTACCAGATACGTATGTTCATCCCTGGTGTGTCTCCCGAGCCCAGTCCTATATTACCAATTGCCTTTTGGACGTCTTTACCTGAAGAGCCCATAGTCGTGGACTCAAAAATCCGCATATTCATATCAGAACTCATTATCTCCCCCCTCTCCCGGCCCCCCCAACCCTCTCTTCTAAACTTTCCTATTACTGTTATCAGTACCACTATCCTTCCAGTTACCCAGGCTTACAACATCAATGTCATTCCCTGACTCTTGACTAAAATTTACTTCACATGTAATCCATTGTCATATCTTATCATTTCTGCATTCACAACATTTTTCCCATCCTGTCCCCTTTTCTCCACTCAACAACTACCATCCTAGCCTTCTAATTAGACTAAGTGTCTCACAGTTCTTCATGTTCCAGTATATCCTCTACTCAGCTGCCCAAGTGGTTTTCCTAAAACACAGGCCTGACCACATTTGTTCTCCCTGCTATCGCCAGTGGTTCCCTCTGGGGTCAAATATAAAATCCCCTCCCTTAGCAGGTTGTGAAGCCCCCTGCTTTATATTTCCAGTCTTCTTACACTTTAATGCTCTTATATTTATTTTGCAACCCAATGACACCTGCCCTATTACTAGGTTTTGCTCATGACACTCTAGATCTTGACATTGTGCCTTTTTACTAGTTGTCGCCTCTGCCTGCTCTCCTTCACTTCCACCTATCAGTTTCCTTTAATATTCGGCTTAGATTTCACTTTCTGCAGGAGGTCTTTTTCAGTATCCTTTTTTTAATTATTGTATTAACAATATAAATGTCTTCCTTGGTTATTGCATAGGTTTTATTTTATGCATTTAAAAACATTCTGAGAAGCCAAGGAGTCCATGACACAAAAAAAGTTAAGCCACCCCTTCCCTGGCTGCTAGTGTTTTGCTCTCTGAGGTTCCTTTCCATCTTGGGGGGGGGGGGGGCACATTTACCTGGTTATTTACATGCTGTCTCCCCCATTAGAATGTGAATTCCTTGAAGACAGGAAATGTTTTGCCTCTTTATACCCTGAACACTTATCACAGTATGTGGCACATAGTAGGTGCTCAAGAAAATGTTTATTGCTTGCCTGATGGCTGTTGGTAATTATTACTGCTTCATGCTTAGACACCTGGGTTCTAGTTCTGGTTTTGCAGCTAATAACTGGATTTGTAACTTTGGACAAATCACTTAACCTCTCTCAACGTCCCAGAGTTCTTCATCTACAAAATGAGGGGATTGGACTAATTATTCTATGAAGTTTCTCATACCTCTAGTCTAAATTACATTCCAAAAGAAATTGTTCTATTCACACATTTTACTTACCGTTGCCTAAGCAGATTTCAATGCTTGCCAAAACTCTGTAAGACAAAGATCAAACTCAAACACAGATCCTGCTGCTGTTAACTCAGTTGGATTGGCCCAGAAAGTTCATCTAAAAAATGATCAGAATTCAAAATAAGATGATAAAAATGTTGTTATTTAGGAGTACATTCTTCCTCAAGATGCACATATCATATATTGGTTGAATATTTTGCTCCTTAATTTTTGTGTTTTGAAACTTTGTTTTAAAAATGCAGATATTTGGTTTTATTGGTTATTTCCAGTAGTATAATTTCCAAAAACACTAATTTCTGTAATGAGGCCATGACTTTAATAGCTCAGAGTCAACAGATTTAATTTTGGCATTTTAGAGTAGTCTATTCTGTCGTGGTTTGCCAAGTTTTTTTACATCTAGCAGATCTCCTTGTTCATGGATATATTTGAATTAAATGCATCTTTATGTAGTAACATCAGCAATAGCCATCATACTGTTAACTTATCAGTATGTTTTCTTCTGAAGACACGACACGGGTTCCACATCATCCACCGAGCGTTGTGATTCCTTGCTGAGTCGATCTGGGTCTTACAGTTACTTGGAAGAAAGAAAACTTTACTCCAGCAGACTAGAAAGAGAAGATTCAACTGACTTTAAAAAGGTATTCGACCCATCTGACCACTTTTAAGTAAAGTCAAATCATCTTTTGTTATCAAGATACTTCTCTTCTGATATTATTCCTCAGAAATCACAAATTAAGAAAATGCCTTTTAATCAAGGCTATTCATAATGGATGTAGCATTAAAAAAATGACATTTTTTAAAAATGATAGGACCAAGGTTTCTGATACTTAACCCAATGGCTTCAATTCCACCTGATATGAAATGAGAGATGGTGTGAAAAGGCAAAGACAAATGAACAGACATGTGATTTTAGTGTGCTGGCCATAAGTAGACTTTAAGTCTTTGCCAGAATGAGACAACTAATGAAGGATTATATTAGATTTTTCCAGTGAATTTAAGAGTTGAGGAACTGAGAAACTTGGAACAAGAATCGTGTAGAGCTACCAGGGATCAGAGGAAAAGGTAGTGAAGGAATTTGGGGGTGGTCAACAGAAAGAGATAATTCTGAGCAATAATCTATAGGATTCTAAACCAGATGTGAAGGAACTGAGAACTTGAATGTTTTGGTGATTAGACATTTCCTCTCATCCTGCTAGCAGTACTACAAATTGTCCATCCTCTCTTAATGTCTGTAATTTCTTGATATTAGGGAGTTCTAATATAGCAAAGAGGTTAATTAAGGCAAAGATCTTCCATAGCTACATTTTCATGTGTCCGACTCTTCGTGACCGCTTTGGGGTTTTCTTGGCAAATATGCTGGAATGGTTTGCCATTTCTTTCTCCAGCTCATTTTATAGATGAGGAAACTGAGGCAAATAGAGTGAAGTAGTTTGCTCAGGGCCACAGGACTAAGTATCCAAGTAAGTCCCTAAGGCTGGATTTGAACTTGGGAAGATGAATCTTCCTGATTCCAGGCCTGGCCCTCTATCCACTGAGCTGCTGAGCTGCCTCACAGCTACATTAGGTTTTCTAATATTGTGTAGTCAGTAAGCTTAAACAAACTATTTAACAGATATTTACTGATGGCCCATTTTGTGTAAAGGCGCATGCGAGGTTTTTTTGTTTGTTTGTTTTTTCAAAGATATGATTCCTCCTGCTAGGAGGTTACAGCTAGTAAGGGAGAGCAGTCATCCAGACAACTAATAATATAAGGCAGAATATGTTAGGTGCCTCATACAGGTACAGAGTTTTATCCGAATTCAGTCTGTTACTAATAAAGAAGTTCACATTCTCTAGCACTTGAGAATTTACACAGTAGTGTATGTAAGTGCATAAACAGCCAACCTAGGAGTCAAGATGGCCTGAATTCAAGTTCTACCTTGGCCATAGAATTTGGGGGGGTGGGGAGTTAATCTTTGACAGACCATTTAACTTCTCAGTGCCCTGGGCAACTCTCTCAAAATACATATTTAAAGCAGAACTGCCAGTGAGCATTTGTAGAAGGTGTTTCCTCACTATGAATTCCCTAATGAAATCACAGGTTGAAACCAAAAATTTACAAAGCATTTTCTCTTAACAACCTTATAAAGGGTTTAATATTTCTCTGCCCCCTTTTATAGGTGACATATACATATATATATATATATATGTGTGTGTGTGTGTCTATATATATGTATATCAGCTCCTCAGACAAGTTTTTCTTCTATTCATGGAAATAAAAATAATGCTAAAATAGAATTTTTATGTGGATAATTTGATGTGAGAATTATTTACAACTTCAGGGTACAGACATAGATAATTTCAGGTGTTAAATATGTCATATTAAATTATATTCATTTTTCTCCTTTAGTATAGGAGAACAGTTATTGGGATGAAATCCTAAATGTTTGGACAGAAATAATAGATCAGAAAGATAATTTGCCTCTAACTCTACCCCATCTTTTGTGCTAGCTTTATGAACAAATTCTAGCTGAAAATGAAAAACTGAAAACCCAGCTACATGATACGAATATGGAGCTGACAGAGCTTAAACTGCAGTTGGAAAAGGCCACCCAGGTTTGTTCTTTCTTCTTTTCATCTACAATAGAGAATATGAATATCATGTTTTTCATTCAGGCAGTCTAAAAAATAAAATTGAGATTGTCTCCAGCAGTTGTTCTGACTAAAATTAAGGGATCTTGATGCAGTAGATTCTTTTTTTGGTAAAAAGTTAGAAAAGAATTCAAAGATAATACAGGAAGTGCCCCATTTGCTTCTTGCTGCAGTAAATGAGATTGGCCAGCCTGTCCTCTCACAATATTGGTATTTTTTTTTCTTTAAGCTGTTAAGCTCTTGAAAAAATGTATGTTGAAAAATCTGTCTCCTTGCAATTATAACAAGTCATTAGAAATATTTTTTAAATTTTATGACTAAAATTTCCTTTTAAGTAACATTGGGCAAAGTTGTATGTGCTTTGTTTTTCAAACAGTTCTTTTCTGAGCCCTGCTTATTTGGTTTCTAGCAAGGCTTGTGGGAGGTAAAATTCAATCGCAAACATTAAATACCCAGTATATTAGGGATTCTGAACTTGGGAGTCCATGAACTTGGGGGAGGGGATTATTTTATATATTTTGATTATTTTGATAACTGTTTCACTATAATTTCCTTTGTAATCTTACTGTATGTTTTATCATATGCATTTAAAAACATTATTCTTAGAAGAGGTCCAAAGATTTCCATGGAAGTCCACTACACTGCCAAAGGGGTCCATAACCCCCAAAAACTTAAGAACCCTTGCTTTAGCTGTTCTTTCTTTTTAAAACTTCAAACTTTGAAGGGTTTAAAACACCCTATGTCTGCAGTATTATTGATGGAGGAGGTCTGACAATTAACCTGGTATCTCAGTTGGTGTGTATTTATAGAGAAATTTAAGATTCCACTTTCCAAAAACAGTCCATTTGTTGTAAACTTTTGGGGTATCCAAGTGTCCAAGACGTAGGCATTGTGACAATTGGAACTCTTTGCCTCCCTAGATTGTTAACTCTTCATGAGCAAAACCTTTCTCTATCTATTTGTACTCCTGAGTTATTAAACCCGATGGTTCTTTCTAATTGTCAAATATAAAGTAAGTACTCCCATCAATCATTAGTCATTTATCCAGCATTTTGCATAGTGCCTGGCACATAGTAGGTATCAGTTAATTAAGCACCTACTATGTGCCAGCCCCCCCCCCCAAATCCCTGCCCTCAAATTGCTTAGTATCTAATGGACAAAGTCAACCCACAAAAGGAAGGTGAAGGGGGCAATGGGGAGGGAAAAAATAGGAAAGAAGTCAGTCAGAGAAGTCCCAAAGTAGAGCACAGAGGAAAATGAGGTGATCAAATGAATGTTGATTCATTGATAAATTAAATTGTAATTAATGTTGGTGTTTTCTCCATTGAATTTTTCTTGTTCCTTTTTTCCTCATTCTTGGTTTTATGCAATTTCTTCCTTTTCATATTTATTATTGGTCTTCCCTTTACCCTTCTTCCTTTTCCCCAGTTTCACTCTGGAGAAGTGGAATATTCCCATTGCAAACTCTTGAATATCTGTAACAATGCCTCAGGTGTGTTAAGGAGAGTACATAGTAGTTAAAATTATATAAATCCTTAAATCTTGTGAATATCTTTAGGTAGCAACACTATACCATCTATGGCAGTTTAGTTGTTTTCTTGGACTTCCACATGGAAATAAAACAGTTCAGTCAACATTTATTAAGCAAGGACCTTATATGATCAAAACACCATACTGTATTTGCATGTTAATAGGGAATTCTAGTAGTGGCAGTCTTTATAGTTATAAGAAATTTTCCTTTTGACTAAATTGTTTCTAAAACTAAAAGCTCTCAAAGTGTTGATGGGGGCAGGTCATAGGAACTGAGTAATAAGCCTCTGGAGGTCTAATGTGAGTCCTTAGGCCTGAAGGTGTCAACTGTGGGGCCAGATTAAAATGTGAGAGTTTGACACCATTCCTCTTCTTACTGATTTCATTGTACTTTTTAATATTTCCCTACCAACCTAGTTTTTTCTTCTTTGTTAATTCTTTATTCAGATGCTCCCCTCTACACAGACTTGTTAGGAGGATGAAATATTTGTAAAGTACCTAGCACCTGGTAAACATCATATAAATAAATATTAGTTGTTATTAACTATTATTATACCCAAAATCGAACAGAAGAAATAGTAACAGGAGTTATGAGAGGGAGGAGATTTTATTATCCCTGGTCACTTTCTTTCCACTACCCATCTAGAAAAAGAAAACGATCGTGTTGTTTGAATAAGTGTGTTGGGTCAATTTTTTTTTTCTTGTTTTAAGCTTTTTCAGATAATGTGCTTGGATTCCAGTAGTGCTGTCTTTTAATAGCGATTAGGGAAAAAGCATGATGGTGCTTTTCCCCTTAGCGTTTGCCTCTTCCGTTTCCTTCTTTTTATAACATATTAACTCTTCATTGCAGAGACAAGAAAGATTTGCAGACAGGTCACTTTTGGAAATGGAAAAAAGGGTAAGCTTCATATGTTTTGTTGAAATAAGAATCACTTTTTCCCTTGACTACCAATGGGATTAAATTTGAAGTTTATAAATCTTATAGATTCATTAACCCTTTAAAAGCCTTTAGTAATTTATAGTGTAAAATACCATGAAAGCTAAGTGATTTTTTTAAGAGGTTTTCCTCTTGATTCTAAAATGTGGATTGAAGATTTATTAAAATGTTATCATCTCATGCCATGTATTATATAGAGTAATGTACTTAAAGATATGTTCATTTTGATATAGTTTTGCTGTCTTCAAAATTAAAGCTCACTTTTTTACTCTCAAAGTCTTTTCCCTTAAACTATGTGCTTTGGGGGAAACAGCCTTTAAATCTTCCATTATGACTACTTTATGTTAAATTTTCATAAATATAAAGGGGAATTATTTTTAAATGTAAAATACAATTCTTCTAACTATAGCAGCTGTGTGTTCTCTTGATTTATAGATTCAGTAGCCAAGAACAGTGAATCTGGAAATTTTTCTCCTCCCTATTGTAGAAGCAAAATTATAAAAACAGAACAGTAAGAGTAGAAATAGTATTTTAATGTGTTTCATATGCAAAATTGTATCCTGTATATTAAAATAATTAATTACATTAGATTTCTAATTTTTAATAGTCATTCTAATAAAAATAATAATTTGAAATAAGTTGGAGATACAACTGTTTCATCAGGATACTTGATTAGTATTATATTATAGCTTAGCTTTCTGTGTTATTAGATTATTATAAATTTCTTATTAATGTTTAATATCCATTTTGTATCATTTCAGTATTTTAACTAACATTAAGTTTTATTTGTCTCTGAAACACAGTTGTAATAGAGTCATCTATTATATATTTGCCAATACTGGACAAGATGAGTAAAAAAGGCATATGGATATCTCAGGATAACAAATAATACAAAACCTATTTCTTTTTATGCCAATCACACAGACGCAAATTCACACTGTGACACAAACTCAAATCTCCTTCATATCCTGACCTCCTACTAAAAATGATCTATAAAATGTCAAGTTCTAATTTAGAAACGTTTTACATGATTGCTCATGTATAACCTATATCAGGTTGCTTACTGTCTGAGGGAAGGAAAGTTAGAATTTGGAACTCAAAACTTTTCATTAAAAAGAGCTAAGGTTAAAAATTATTTTTATTTGTAATTGGGAGGAAAATAAAATCTTATTTTTAAAAGTTGTTAAAATAAAATAAAATGTCGAGTTCACTCATAGATGTTCAGAAGCATCTTATCCATCCATCTCAGTTCATAGATAAGGATAAAATGGGGATATGACTTGCCCAAGGCAGCCCAGATAGAGGGAGGCAAGGCCAGGGTTTCCAATTCTCTCTCTCTCTCTCTCTCTCTCTCTCTCTTTTTTTTTTTTTTTTTTTTTTTGCTAGGCAGTGGGATTAAGTGACTTGCCCAGAGTCACACAGCTAGTGAGTGTTATATGTCTGCGGCTGTATTTGAACTCAGGTCCTCCTGACTCCAGGGCTGGTGCTCTATCCACTGTGCCACCCAGCTGACCCCTGGGTTTCCAATTCTTAACCTATTCTGCTCTACCTGCCAAGCTTGACCAGTCAATTGGAAGTCCCTTTAATTCACTTTGTCATTTCATTATTTGTCAGCTTATTTCAGTAGCTCCTTGATGTGGTCAGTGTTTCTTCCAGTGCAGGTCAGAACTCAGTCATGACTTATCATCATCTTGGATTCTTTGGTCTTCATAGAGGGTCTATCTCTCACACAGACTGCCTCACTTCAGGGCAGGGCTATTCTAATTATGACTGATATTTCCCTCTAATCAGCCTCCTTTGTAATTTAATTGTTTTCTATTTTATGTTTGGAAGGCATTATTCTGAGGAGTCCATAGGCTTCACTAGACTTCCCAAGGCAGGCATCCGTGACACAAAAAAAAGTTTCTGATCCCCAGCTCTAGGGGCTTTTAACACTTTTGTCAATGCAATACCACCTGATCTGTTACATGGAAATAACAAAACATGCTCAGTCTTGCCTCTAGGGTGGTTTTCAGAATATAAGAAATAAGATTTGTGAGAACTCAATGAAAAACATTGAGGTATCTAGATAATTGCAAAGAGATGATGGGCGTCTTTACCAGGAGCTGGTGATATTAATGTAATTTGTAGTTTATAAAGTTTTTGTGTATGAGGCGTTTCTTGAGCATATCCTATACTGAAATAATAAGTTGCTTGTAAGAATGTTTGTAGACTGCTAAAGTAGGTTTTAAAGATCAATTGAATAAAATCATAAAGACATTAACAATGGCAGTAAATAAACAAACGCTTTTACTAAATAAAGATTGACAGTAGTTACTAATTGGAAAAAGGTTGTCATAAAAAGAGCTTCAGTATGATTAAACTAAATTCAAATGGTTTATATCTGAAAGGTGACCGGCAAGAGTCAATATCTTCTGGGCGGTATGACCTAACCAAAGTTTTATAGCACATCAATTACTGCTGCTTGCTTTTTGCATAACACCTCAGTATGCTAACTCAAAAAACAAACCAATGCTCCCATAGTATACTGTATGCTGCTTTTGCATATCACTCTTTGAAAAAAAGATAACAAATATTGCAACTGCTTTTAAATTAGATTCACTGCGTTAATGCTACACAAAGAAATCAACTTTAGAAGTAAGCCCCTGCAATCTATATTATCACTTTGGAAAAATAATTGGACTGGAGATAAGAATAGCATAGACTTCTCAAATTTTCCAAGTACAGCATACATTTTATTCACATTTGCTTGTCTGCTTTTTTGCTTATACCACTTTGGCATAATTTGGGGGGGGTTCTTTTTGTGTGTGCACATGTGGGTTTTTTTTTTTTTTTTTTAACTGCCATATGAATTTCTTCATCTTTGGAGTGGTATAATCTGTTCTATGGTTTTACCTAAAGTTTACCTATGTAGCTTAAATGGATTTGGTATGAAGTACTGTGTCTATTAGCATTTCAATCTAATGAAAAGATTATCTGTTAATAGAAATATATTAAAAACAGGTCTTAATTTTGATTTTTTTCAAACTTTAGAAAGCTTTCTATACATCACTTGCATCACATCTTCTGTCTACACTGCTCCTGATTTGATTTTTTTAAAAATCTTGTATCACTATTTCACAGTATATATATAAAAGCTTTAAAAGTGTGATTATTTTGTCATTACTAATATTAGCACATTATTCAATCCTAGGAACGAAGAGCTCTAGAAAGAAGAATATCTGAAATGGAAGAAGAACTCAAAGTAAGTAAAGTATGCTACTTAAAATGAAATCAAGTTTAGGGCATATCATCATCGGAGTAACAACATTAAGCTGATGGTTCAGATTCTAGATTGCTCATGCCTTTTCTTCTCTTTCCTGCTGCCTCTTAGTTTGGAGCAGACCACTAAATGGCATTTTTACCACAGAAATAAGCTGAACAAGAAAATAAAACTCAGTCATTAAGTTTATAGTTTAACAATCCTTGTGAACTATGGGTGTGGAAAATAATGGTCACACAAGGTTTGGGAATTTTCAGTGGATTAACCATAAATCTGTTCTCCATTAGCATTGATAAGTCAAATTGTTCTATAGAACAATTATAGAAATTTTTCTTAAGTATTGAATGTAACATTAACTTTATTCTCAAAATATACTTCATTAGCTGAGGATTTCTCATATATTTGACCTAGGAAAAGTTACTTAGCTATGTATATCTTTAGGGAGAAAATCTCTAACCTGGCTTTTTTCTTTGAGGTTTTTAAGTACTGGTTTGTAATGGAATAAAAGGCGGGGGCGGGGGGGGATCACTAGAAATATAAGAAAGGATGTTCCACTTTTTTAAAAGATGAGCACTAGAAAGGTGGATAAGGACCCTGCATTACCCGTGGGAATAATTAAGAATAAAATAATAGTGTAGAAATATTTAAATTGCCGCTGAGGATACTTAATAGGTATGCTTAGCCTTCATTGTGCTGTTTTATGTAAAATTGGTATATTTGGTGCTTTTAGTTTTTAACTTCCAAATACAATATGTATTTTGGGTAATAAAATATAAAACAAAAAAAAATTTCAGAAACAAGATGTTTTGTCATTGTAGACTGAAGGGTTTTATAAGTGACTAATGATTTGCTTTTCCGAAGTATGCTTTAAGAATATATCCCCTTTCTAAAGATCTTAGCAAGACTTATTTCTAAGACAAATTTTTTTATTCCTCTCCTATACTTTCTTTGTACCTGTTATGCTATTTCTTCCCCTTCTATTCTCATTCATTTTTTCTTTATGTTCTGATTCCTGCAGAACCTACATCAAATAAAGCAGATTCAGACTCTGAGACAGTTACATGAGCGACTGGTGACTGAGAATAGGGCCTTGACCAGAGTGGTAGCCAAGCGATCAGGGACCTATAGGCAACTACAGGCTGTCGAGTTGTAATTTGTATTTGCCTCATTTCTTCTTGGTAGAGACAGGCAGGTGTTTTTTGTTCTAGTATTAGTGTGTTGGGCCCGCTTTTACAATTAATGCCTGTGTGTCTAAAGACTGTCATGTAACTGTTTTAATTATGCATGCTGCTTCTTGGAGTTTTTAGAGAGTGTTCACTAATTATACATGGCAACTGATAAGCTGCAGTCACATTAAAACAGTCACATCCATGCAGTCACATTAGTCAGGGAATGGTTTAAGAATCAAATTAAATATTTTTGTTTGTTGTATAAATATGTACTCCAGAATTACTCCTGATAGGTGTTTGAGGTTGCTAGGTTTGGGGTTTTGGTTTTTAATATCATAGTTATCTTTTATAGTGTCTTTTTAACAATCTTAAATGTGGGTTTTGAGTTGATAAGAGACATCCACATATATTTGTAATATATTAATAAGTTTAAATTAATAAGTCATAGTTACAGGATTTAAAGCTGAAAGGAACCCTAGAGATCATGTAGCCCAACCCTCTTGTCCCTCTAGTGCCCCCCCCCAAAGAAATTAATTAATGTTCTAACTCATTCACTTTCTGTGTTGTGCCTGTTTTCATCAAAAACTACATTTCTTAACAACTTTACCTTATTTAGTTGTTGTATGTTGAAGCTTTTCCTTATAATCAAACCTTTTTTCTCCCAAGGTTTGCCTGAAAATTCCATTCAGAATAATACTCTTACATTTCAAGTTGATAGGTAGTTTTTATCAATATTTGACTGTTATCTAGTGGAATAATGTAGTAGACGTAAGAACTTGGGAAGGTGTAATTTCTCAGTGGTGAGAATAGTGTTTGTCATTGGGGAAATCAGTGAGAATTATGTTTGCACTTCCCGAAAATGAATTACTCTGGTGTTCCTAAGTCTAACTTGTTTCTCCCTTGCCTTGTTCCCTCAAAAGAAAATCATATGGCTCGAGCCCCATTGCCTTTTTATAGTTGACATTGGTAGTGCCACACCATGAATAATTCTTGATATTTACTTTATTCTCTTTTCCACTCTCCTCTCAAATTTATTTCTATAAGAAGAGTTTCTGTGGGATTTTCTCCATTTTCATCTATTCTGAGCAATTCTAGAAAGCATTCGCCCCGTTGTGCATATTTTGGTCTTATTATTGAAGATATTATTTTTAAATGTTATATTTTCCCAAAAAGAGGTAGTAAACTGAGCATGCTGTGCACACACACGTACACACGATGCAAAGTGCATTAGAGTTTATAAGAAATAAAAAAATTTAATATTTTGTTGAAAACCAGAAAGCTGTTTCCTAGTTGGACTTCTAAGATGATGTCTTCTAATAGTAATAGAACATAGTATGAGTATAGACTGGATCTTAATCTTGATGCCAAAATGAATCTTGTAAATTTCACTCCCTGCCTTTAGGGAACCTGATTGAGTTTTTATTAAACAAATTAGAGATTTCTTCACAAAAATGAGTGACTTTTTCATGCTGTCCTCCTGTTCCATCTGATTTAGCCACTGAAAATATATTTAACTGACACAGCTTGCTTTTTGTTTGTGGTGAAAGTATAACATTTGTCAAAAGAGCAATTTGTTAAAATACCTAGAGAGCAGTATTGGCTGTTGCATTGAGATCTTACCCCATTGTTTCATTTCTCCATTTTCTACAGTTAACCTGGGCTTCCTTTTTTTTTTTTTTAATTTCAGATGCTACCAGACCTCAAAGCAGACAACCAGAGGCTAAAAGATGAAAATGGGGCCTTGATCAGAGTTATAAGCAAACTTTCCAAATAAAAGAAAGCAGCAAGTAATGATATTGCACATACTAATAACCCCAGTGGACCATGGTTGGCAGTCACTGGATTCATAGGGAAAGAATCCTTCAAGACTGTCATTTTCAAATATCCTGCCAAATGCCCTCTTACCTATGGGTTATTTTATGGGGTTTTTTTTGGTTTTGGTTTTGTCTTTTTGGTTTTGCTTCATTTTTGCACCAAGACCATTGTTTCATGTTAATGCAGCTGCTGAGAAGATGACAATGACTGAGAAATCTTGTTTACAGCTACAACATACATAAGGAAAGTGTTCAAGGCCAGATACGCCTCAGATATTTAACCAGTAAGCCTTAGTTGTACAGAAACACTTTTGCATCAACAAAAGCTTTCAGCTCTCACAGAAGACAGTTACTCAACATATTTTTTTTTGATGTTGTGCCACAGCTTCCAATTTTCTTATATTCCATTTTTTGTTGTTTTAAATCTTAAGTTTGGCTTTGTCTTTTTCCCTTCTAACTATTCATGTGCCAGACTTCCTCCAACCCTTTTGTACAGTGTTTTCACAGCTTCGTCATTTACAAAGAACACGTCTTCTAAAGTACATCTTTGTATAGTGATGTAGTGTTTGTGTTGTTTAACCACCTAGAACAGAAATCCTAGGTGGAACATTTGCTTTCACTGTTTGTGCAATATGCATTTATTTCTTACATGAATGCTTTAATGTCAGTTCAAATTAGAATTCCACATATCCTATTTTCTGCTTTCATTGGTCATGTTTATTGTTTGGGGTTTGTTTTGGGGTTTTTTGTTTTGTTTTGTTTTTTTTAATTGTAGAGTAAGATGTTGAATACTGTAATCTTCACGTTTTATTTTAGCAGGTACTGAGTGATGCTGTATATATCAATAAGTGTACTGTTTGGATTTTTAAACTACCACATGGCATGCTTGACTTACTTCATTATTGCAAATGTCTGTTCATGCAAAGTAGGCTACTCCAGAATAGTGTTAAAATTTGCAAACTTTGTGGTATCAAGAATTTAAATATTATGCATTTTATGGAGTCCTATCTTTACAAAAGGTTTCTACTGTAAAGTAATTTTCTTTCCAATTTTCATTTGATAGTGTTCACCATAATTAAAGTTGCTTAAATATAATTGCTTTCACTACATTTCACATACCTGTATTTATCTGAGTGCTGTCCGAAACTGTTGTGCTAGCCAAAGTAATGTTATTAAATCATTTCCAAACCTAATCCATTACTCATATTAATGTTTATATGCACTGTTATTGCCATGTGAAGGGGCATCTAATTTGATACCACCACCATCATGTCAGACCATTTTGTACATTTCAGTGGCCTTTTTCAAAAAAACAAAAACAAACAAAAAAAGCAAAGATGTCTTTTGTTAAGAGACAAATAGCTTTTATATTTTCATTTAACCGTGTGAAAAAATGACATCTTACTGGCACATAATCTGTCTCCTAAAACCACTGAACAGTTCAGCCATTAAAATAAATTGTACATTGTAAAGCTTGAAGTAGCTGTTGTATTATTGATTATATTGTATACTATATTAAATGTGAATTTGTACCCCTTCATTTAAAAAGGTCATCGTGTTCAACTGCCTAATTTAGGTTATTTGGGGGGTGGGAGGGTATTTTGGTTAGCAGGACATTAAGTCTTTCTGTTGATTGGTTTTATGAAGATACAAGGTTATGCTCTTACTACCAAGCTCAGGATTCTTGATTTTTAAAGGTACAAGGATAGTTTTGGGATCTTTCTTTTGTCATAATTGAACTGTATGAAAGGTGGGTCTGAATATAGAGACTTTCCATGGTCTGAGGTAAAATATGCAGATAACTGATCAGTTTGAATGGCTGCAACCTGTTAATGGTGTTGCACAACAGTTGGGCATGCTGAGAATTATATTTCGTGATGTTTGGGTGCCTGTGAAGAATGATTAAATGCGTGTTTCTAATATTTTAGTGTTTTGTATTTAGGTTATTTATTCTTTGTATCTAAAACTGAACGGCTACTGTGCTATATTGATTTTATTGGTAGTATTGCGCAGACTTTGTTTCTGCATGAAACTAGTTGCAAAACCCACTATTTTGGAAAAAATGTATTTTGACATATACAAATAAAATAAATAAAACTATTTTAAATGTCTGAAACTTTTCTGAAGGCATGTTAAATTCTGTTTTGAGTTTAATATTTAAAGCCTGATTGGGCATTTTTTCCCTACTAACTACTTTATTTGGATCCATGTTAGGAGTTTTTTTTGGTTATTGAGCTATTTTTGGCTTGGGGCTTTTTGGGTTGTGGGTTTTTTTATTTGTTTGTTTTTGTTTTGGTCAGACCTGTGATAGCATTGGTATAGGGAACTTCCAGTGAGGTAACTTGTTCATCCCATTCAAATTGTCGACTTTTTGCTATTTATGGCCTTATAAAATGGCCCGGGGGAGGGAGCTGTGATTTACAGGTTAAGTAACTTAACCCTGGATCCCACAGTCATTTCTGTGTCAGAAATAGGACTTGAAAAGCTAAGTTTTCCTCTCTTTAAGGCCTACTCTCTATCCATTATGGTTGCCAGGTTATTTTCAAAAATGGTAAATTGGACTTCATTGTACATACATATGTAATTGTAATAGTAATTGTTATATCTATGCAATCCACATACCAATTTGGGAAAATGTTTGTGTTTTATGTATGTCGGTCTATATGCAGAATCTGATAATTAGGTTGGGCTTTTTTGTGATTATCTTCTAATTAGGATACAGGAATGAATTTCCTAAGTGAACCACTTTAGAACACAAGAAATCATAAATGGCTTCTAATATTTTTATTAGGCTCATTCATTATAGTTGTAAACACAGAAGTATAAAAATCTGTACAGGAGACAGTTCTATTATGGATAGTCTGTCCATACCAGATACAACACTGATTAAAATATGTTGGAAATTATATCGTTCTCCACTGGATCTTTGATCTCATCCATCAGTGTATCTCTCTGACACTGCAAATCACAGCCCTATATCTTCCAAGTCAGTGGGATTGGAGACCATGTCCAGCAAGAGGGAAGCCTTCCTCAAGTGCTTTTGACATCCTGAGGCTATCAGTGGGACATATGGACTGTCCATCCCTTGCTTACCTTAATTCTTCCTTTGCAACCAACTTCTCTGTAAATCCTTATTTGAAATGTGTTGTGTCCTGTTTGTGTCCAGCAAGTGGTTTTCCATTGCCCTTTCTCTAATCCTCACTTTCAGTTTTTTAGAACCTGTGATGTTTCATGACTCACAGCCAGAATCACCAGAATCAGCATCATCAGAATAATTTTTTAGACTGTATAAAGCCTAATTCTGGTTGTATTATTTATAATTGACTGAGTGAAAATTCTGCACCTAGATCTACAACAGATGATATTGGTGACCAGCATTCTAGCTCTCTAGGCTAAAGAAGAATTTTTTTAACCTATATGAAAACACAAGTGATAGTGGATACTGCAAGCACCTTCGCTATCACATTTGTTCTAGATTGGGCAACTAATCATTAAAAGGGATGCATCTAGACCAAAATGAAATATTTCTATATTCTTACTTGTTTAGGACTTTTGAAGTTGTCATAAATGAAGGACAGTAACCAACCAACAACCCTTAAGTAAATTAAAAAGAAACTGAACCAACTCTTCATTACCGACTGGACCAAAAGGTTCTGCCTTTGCCCATTCCTCATCTACTTCTATTATCAGTATTCAATGTTAACACATATATATATATTCATATTAGCTTAAGCAGAGTAGGATTATGAGCACGGCATATCTGCAACTTGTGTATCTTCCAAAATCAAACAAGGGAATTCTAGATTATATGGAGCAGTCCAGATAATATAATTAATAATGATTAAATCACAAATTTGGAGCTGTGTGGGTCCCTCGAGATCATCTAGTCCAGACCCCTTTATTTTAGAGATGAGGGAACAGGCTGAGAGGTGGAAGTGACTTACGCAAGGCCAAACCAGTAATGAAAGACAGCCAGGATCTGAATTGTCTTCTGACTCCAAATCCAGTCATCTTTTCCACTGTAGAAAGTATTTCTTGCTATTTCTACACAATATTAAAAATATGTATGTGTGTGTATACACACACACACACAGGGCCAAATCCAGTTTTCTGTTTCTCTACTTTGAAAGGATGTATAATTTGTAATTTCTTGCATATTTTATGCCAGATATAGGCTTGATATTACATCACCAACAAAGGAAATGTTGGAAAGGTAACCAAATTTATGTCCAGTTGCCAGAGTTTGCTTAGAAATCATCTAGTTTAAATTTTTAGAAAATAAGAAAACAGGCCTAGACAGATTAGGTGATTTACCCAAAGGTCACACAGTAAATAGAACCAGCATTTTGGAACCCACAAGGAAGAGTCTAGCCAAGATGACAATGGGAGGAAACAATATAGCTCAGCTCTACCCAATAACTGCTCCACAAAAATAGAGAAATTACCAGAACAAGGTTCTGATCAGGAAATCCAAAAAAAAATAGTCACTTTTCCAGCCTAGATTGGCATAGGGAAAAAGAAATGTGTGGACCCTGGTCTGGCTAATTGCATGCTACACAGAGGTCTAACCAAGAGCATAGCACACCCATAGCTGTTCACCAGGATAAGAAGACACCGATTTCGTCAGAGGGGGCTGACTTTTTTCAAGAAATGGGAACAGATGTCAATGGACAGTTCTGTCACATGTCAAGCAGGTAATGAGAGGCCCTTTTTGCAAGATGTACTGGAAACAATTTTCATGCTGTAGGTAAAAGTGTGGACTTACTGGTGTTTCCAGTGATGGAATTCCTTGTGGACCGAGACTAGGATCTGTACCCAGAAGTGGAGGACATGGTCAAGGAGCAGTTGACTGCATGCTGAGCAAGCATCTGTTATGTGGCTTTGACCCCAAGAGGAGAACCAAGGTCTCAGATCCAGCTCCTAGCCTATTCTGAAGCATACAGTAGAATGGCCAGGACAGGAAAACCAGACAAAAGGAGAGTCTGTGGGTCAGTCAATCAAATCCTAAAGAACTTTCCAACTGGCTGACAATGGCTGAGTCCAGCAGCAGTCTACTAAAGTTCCAACCAGGGGTAGTAAT
Organism: Vombatus ursinus; assembly: GCF_900497805.2. Taxonomy (NCBI): domain Eukaryota; kingdom Metazoa; phylum Chordata; class Mammalia; order Diprotodontia; family Vombatidae; genus Vombatus; species Vombatus ursinus. The sequence goes on from NW_020954652.1 coordinate 15,657,737, forward strand.
CCCTGAGGAGTGTTGCTCAGATCCTAACCCAGGTTGGGAACTACAGAGCTCAGACAAGGGGGCAATGCTCAGGCTTTGCCCTAGATCAGACTGGTTTCAACTCACCAAAATCTTGCGTGTCTCTAGGCTCCGAGCTGTCTCTGAAATCCTTTAAAAACGTAGCAATCAAATCCTTTACAAAGGAGCAGAAAAACCCAAGAGGAGAGAAAATAGGACCAAGCATGGTCTAGAATTCCTAAAATTCCCTGCAGAAGGGTACAGAGCCTAGACCTAACAAAAAGCCCAAACTCTAGAAATAAGCCTGGAAGAATGAGCACACAAAGAATCCCACCATAAAAAGGAGTTATGGTTCATAGACCTGTCAAAACACAAACTGAGAGGAAGAGAATGACTCTAAAACATCTACAAACAAAGCCTCAAAAACAAACAAACAAAAAAAAAAAATACAACCCAGCTTGGACACAAGTTCAGCTAGAATTCCTGGAAGAAAAGAAGCAGGAGTTTTTCAACGGTTTTTTTTTTTAATAAATTAAGAGCATAGAGGAGAAACAAATATGAAAAAAAATGAGAATACTAGAACAAATTGGAAAAGAAATAAGAACTATGGAAAAAAAAATATTGAAAGAATTTACAGCTTGATACATAAGGTACAAAACCTTACCCCAGTAACAAACTCCCTGAAAGTTGGAATGAACCAAATAAAAGCTAATGACTATGAGAATCCAAGCATTGGCGGTGGTCAGAGAAATGAGTCCTTACTCCCCAGGAAAAAAAAAAGCTCTTAGATTTGGCAATTAAGAGACTGTTAGTAACTTGGGAGAAAGCAGTTTCAGTTGAATGATGAGGTGGGAAGCCAGATTGTAGAGTTAGGAAGGGAGTGAGAGGAAAGAAGCAGAGGCACTTGAAGCATTTCACTAGTTTAGCCACAAAAGGGAGGAGAGAGCAGGGCTGGATGAGAATGAGGGAGACAGACACGAACGTGTTTACAGGCAGTAGGGAAGCGGCCAGCAGACGAGGCAAGATTGCAGATAAATCAGAATGGGGATGATAGAAGAGCTGATAGGCTGGCAAAGATGGGATAGAATGGAATCACTTTGCATGTAGAAGGGTTTGCCTTAGCAAGAAGAAGGGCCACTTCTTTGTGAGACGGATGAAGGAGGAGATGATGGCAGAAGATGTCTAGGAAAGGTGAATTGAGCGGAGGGAGCTCTTGGCAAATTGCCTCAGTTTTTTGAATAAGATATGAGATCAATTTTCAGCTGAGACTGGGAAGTTTGAGGAAAGATGATAAAGTTTGGAAAAGCTGTTGTGAGTAGGTTAGTGAATCAATTAGGGAGATGAAAGAGTTGCTTTAATGCAGCAAGAGCCTAGTTGAGATTACAAACAAATGGCTGTAGAGGATCCAGGCAGTATGGTTTCATGATTTTCTCCAGTTTTTTTTTGTTCAGTCATTTCTGTCGTGTCCTATTCTTCGAAACCCCATTTGGGATTTTCTTGGCAAAGATACTGGAGTGGTTTGCCATTTCCTTCTCTGGTTCATTTTACAGATAAGCCTAGCACTCTCTCCATTGTACTACCTAGCTTCCCATCAACACCATTCCCCAGCTTTATTAGCCTTCAGCATAAGTAGCAGTAAAGGCAGTGGGTGGTGAAAGTATTCTAGGGCTGAAGCTAAGGGGGCAAGGAATTCAAGAGGCAAGGACAGTGTAGAATTGGGCCAATATACTAAGGGGTGAAGACGTAGGAGGAGAGAGAGTTTATCCAGTACAGGGCCTGGGAAAGAATTGAGGGACTGAAGGAGTGGAAATGACAGTGAGAACCAAGAACCGGGTTTTTGCAGTTGCAAAGCAGAGAGATGGGATGACAACAGATTGTGATCTGATAAGAATTTCAGAGTTTATTAACATAGAAGTGGTGCATTTGTGAGTTATGGCAAGCTCAGGAGTATGACCATCTATGTGTAACTGCATAGATTGTGTGTGACATTGAGGGGAAGGGTTACATTAAGGGGATATGGACTACGGGAACACAGCAGTGGAGGATTCAGAACAAGGTCGTATAATGAGTTGGACGGGGGGAGGGGTCTAGGATCACTGAGATGGACAGCATATGACTGGGTGGGAGTTTGTAAATCGTTGGCAATTGAGTTCATAAGGATTATTAACATCACTAGGAGTTTGCCCTGGGTGGTGCCCTCTCAGGGTATGGAGGAATCACTGAGGGGAGCTGATGGAATAGTGTTTCTCTTCTATCCCTGCAAGAAGGCCAAGCCAGAATATTGGAGAAGGGAACAGAAAGGAATGGTGTCTCCCCATCTCTTGAAAGTGGGAAGGGTCCTTTGTGAATAGGAAGAAGACAGGGACACAAAATGCAAAAGATCTACACAAAAGACTCACAAGTTATGCATTGACAAAAATTTAAACATACAGCAGTAACTTAAAACTGCAATTATACACCCCTGAAAGAGGGCTACTTGAAATATCAAAATAGGAAGCATTTTGCTGAAGAGTTGATCAGCATTTCTCCTTTGACATGGCTCTGCATTCAATCTCTCATGATCCATGCCTTCTGACAAGCCAAGCCATTGATTGGAATCTTTTTCCTGTTGTCCTGGTCCTCTCCAATCAGGGGTGTAGCAGCACTGTGAGGACACCTCGCATCATGCAGCCCAGCCCCAATTTAGGGACCCAGAGATGCCTCAATTTTCAAACTCACAAGATGGCCTTCAAAACTGGAAGCATCAATAACGCTTCTAGGGCTGTATCCCAAAGAGATCATAAAAACAGGAAAAGGACCCACATGTACAAAAATATTTATAGCAGCTCTTTTTGTGGTGGAAATTGGAATTTGGAATTGGAAATTGAGGGAATAGCCATCAGTTGGGGAATGGCTGAATAAGCTGTGGTCTATGAATGTAATGGAATCCTACTGTGCTATAAGAAATGATGAACAGACTGACTTCAGAAAAACCTGGAAAGACTTGTATGGACTGATGCTGAGTGAGGTGAGTAGAACCAGAAGAACATTGTACACAGTAACAGCCACATTGTGTGATGACTAACGTTGATACTTAGCCCTTCTCAGCAATGCAAGGATCTAAGACGTCTCCAAAGGCCTCATGATGGAAAATGCTATCCACATCCAAAGAAAGAACTACAGAGTTTGAATGCAGATCGAAGCATACCATTTGCTATTCTTTTCTTCTGTTTTGTCTTGTTTTCTCTTTCTTGTGGTTCCTCCTATCGGTTCTAATTCTTCCTTACAACATCACTAATGTGAAAATATGTTTAATAGGAATGTATATGTATAGCCTATATCAGATTGCGTGCCGTCTTGAGGAGGAAAGTGGGAAGGGAGGGGAAGAAAAAATTTAAAACTCAAAAGCTTATGGAAGTGATTGTTGATAAATTAAAATTAATTTTAAAAAAATTTTAAATTAGAAGCATCCATTTTAGTATCTCAGTTCAGTTATCTGTAACCAGAGAAGGAAACACAAAGCTAAAGAGGCAGCCAGAGGCTTGAAGAGCAAGTTCAGATTGTGCTAGATAATCATATATTTTGAAGTCCCTATGACTGCTTGAGGTGATAGTGGGCACCCTATGCAAGAGAGAGAAAGAGAGAGCCTACCAGAGTGCTTAATAACTCAGCAGTAGTTCTTTTTTAAGTCATAGACTCTTTGACAATCTGGTGAATTCTAAGAACCCCCCCACCATGTTTTTAAATACATAAAATAAAATTCTTGGGATTACAGAGGACACCAATTATATTGAAATACAATTTTCAAATAATTACAAAAACAAATTCATGGACCCCAGGTTAGGGACTTCTGTTTTAAGGTCTTCTGAATAGGCAGTCCTTCCTTCTACAGTAGCCTCTCCTCCTGATGCTCTTATGGTGGATAAGGGATTGCCGATTTCATCCCAAAGTACCAAGTCTTTCAGCACCAAGCCAGGGCCTATCGCCATTCATAAAAGGACCACGGGGAGAGGTCAAGTTATAAGGACAGCAGTGTAGTTTCTAAAAAGGCTTATTTCTAAGAATGTTCCATGGAGTATAGTCTAGCCAAAGCAAATGAGGGGGGCTTCCTTGATTACACCAATTGCAATGAAATAGGGAGAAGGTGTTGAATCAGTCTATCGTTCAAAGAACTATCCATTACACCCATTTAACATTTCACAGCAGATTTTCAAAAAGTCCATTAACCTTGTCATTTCTCAGACCAGACTATCTTAAGGGTGATAGAACTCGTTTTCTTCTCTCCCAAGACACTGGTAATGATAGAAAGGGCTTCTTCATATAATTCCATCATCATGCATCTTTTTTGTCCTACACAAATTGTGCTCTGATGTTTCATATTAATGTGTTTACAAGTTAAGTCAAATCGGAATGGAACAATTGAGTTTCACCACCTCAAACAATACAAGAAAAGTGTGTAACTAACTGTGTGCCTGTTGTAAGATGCAATATAATGTTTGTTATCATTTCTGTAAGATCTGTTAATCATTAAGAATTCTGCACAAAGCTTTTACAATGAACTCCTGTCTCCTTTTCCCATGCAATTCTGTTCTTTCAATAAAACAAAAAGGGCCATATAAAAGAACTGCTAAACATTTTGTTGGTTGCCGCTCCAAATATTGCATAGTATTGCTAGTGCTTTTAAGAATAATGTCAAAGTTCTTCCTACATTATGACCGCATTCCCCAGATCTTTAGTCATACTTTATTACTTAAAGCCTAACCTATAGTTTACAGTCTTACTGAAGAAGAAATATTCTTGTCTGCCAGAGAATATTTAAGATGGTGGGCAGCTAGGTGGCACAGTGGATAGAATGCCAGGCCTGAAGTCAAGAAGACTTATGAGTTCAATCTGGCCTCAGACACTAGCTGTGTGAAGCTGGGCAAGTCACTTAACCCTGTGTGCCTTAGTTTTCTCATCTATAAAATGAGTTGGAGAAAAAAATGGCAAGTGACTCCAGTATCTTTGCCAAGAAAACCCCAAATGGAATCACAAAGAGTCCAACGGGACTGAAATAACTGAACAAACAACCAATCTAAGATGGCATATTTGCTCTTTATGGAATGATTTGTGAGCCTGCCTCCTATGCAAGCGCTATCTTAATTTTTTTCTGACCCCTGGATATGGGTTATGTTTGTATGTATTTTTTTTTAACAAACAGCCTCTTAGCTGATAGTTTGATTATGTCTCCAAGTCAAAGATTAAAAACTGTTCAGTTATGAAAAAATCCAGAGAAATAGAGAGTACAGTATGTACAAATCAAAATTAATCACTGGTACTTAACAAGTGGAAGTCAGACAGGAGGTGCACTAGATAGAGAGCTAGGTCTGGAGTCAGGAAGACTTTTAACTTCATTGAGTTCAAATCTGGCCTCAGACACTTACTAGTTTTGTGACCCTGGGCCAGTCACTAAACCCTGTTTGCCTCAGTCTCCTCATCTGTAAAATGAGCTGGAGAAAGAAAAGGCAAACCACTCCAGAATCTCTGCCAAGAAAACCCCAAATGGGGTCATGAAGAGTCAGACAGGACCGAAAATGAATCAATGACAGCAACAAAAGCTTAACAACTGGTGATCTTTTCCAAGTCTGCTAGTATTTCTTCTCTATCCTTTTTTCTTCTTCTTTTCGCTGCTACCATGCCAGCGCAATTGATCACTTCCTTTAATTTAAATACACTTCCCTTTTACACAGTAGGTACAAGGATAGATACTTTGTACTTTCAACCCTCATTTCCTTCATTTAGGTACCATTCATCCCATTCTCAATAGCCCTCATTGTATTCTGCCATTCTTAGATTTACCCTGGCTCTCATCACTGCCTTGTAACAACTTCCCCTTTTCTCCATCCCCAAGTAGCTTTCATGGGCATGAGCATTTAATCCTCCTCATAACTGATCTAAAGTACAATGATTGAGTTGGATTTAATCCTGTCTTCAAAAGAAAAGGAACATGAAGAAAAATGTTTTATATTGTAGGAATTATGTAGTCATGGGAATGTGTTCAAATGCATGGGTGTATGTTATGCCTATGAAAATTCACCTAACACTTCTCCTTTAAGTTCAAACCACCAATCATTTTCATTGATTAAATATTTTACAAGGCACTGTGCTAGGGGAAAAAAACAATAACAAAAATGAATCTCCCGGATCTCAAAGGGCTTACTTACATTCTGTTAGAGGGTTATAACTTTTAAGTAAACACAACAAATACAACACATAAGAAAAAACAATAATTATAAAGCAATTTCAGGAGAGAGAGGATGTTTACTAGGGGGATGAGAAATGGTTTTGAAAGGTGAAACAGCCCAGAAGACGAAGTTTCTAAAAACATTAACTTCTTTTGGTGCAGTAGACTTAGAGCCAGCAAGACCTGAATTCAAATGCAGCCTCAGACGTTTACTAGTTATGTGATACTAGGCAAATCACTTAACTTCCGTCTACCTCAGTTTCCTCATCTATAAAATGAGGATAATAATAGCATCTACCTCCCAGAATTGTAGTGAGGATCAAATGAGGTATTTGTAAAGTGTTTAGCACTGTGCCTGGCACATAGTAGGCACTATATAAATGCTCATTGCCGTCACTGTCAACCTTATGGTAGTAGTCAGAGTGATTTGGGTTTAAGGTATGGTCAAGTAGCTCCGTTTGAGTCCCAATGGGCTTCGTTAAAGTTGGTTTTCCAGAGCTCTATCTCAAGAAATCATAGATGAAACTACATGGGACAAAAGAGTTAATTATCCTGGGTTTTGTTTTGTTTTTTTAATGGCAGAATAAATAAGGAGGAAAGAGAAAAAAAAATCTAACCCCCAAACTCCAAGATATCTTATGAGACTTCAGCAATCAAAATTTATACTTTAGAACAGAGCACCCACAAGTAAGGGCATCATTCCCCATGTGGACAGGGGAAGAGGAGGGAGGGAGGGAGGAAAAGAGGGAGGAAGAAAGGGAGGGAGGGAGGGATGGATGGAGGGAGGGAGGAAGGAAGGCAGGAAAGAAAGGAGGAAGGGAGGGAGGGAAGAAGGAAGGAAGGAAAGAAGGAAGGAAGGAAGAAAGGAAGAAAGGAAGGAAGGAAGGAGCAATATTTAGCTGGAACTTGTCAGAGGATTTTTTTTCCCCTCAATCAGCCCTAAATTTAGAATTCTTCAAAAGAAGAATGAGGGGAGGGCTATCTTCCAGTCATGACAGAGAATGTTATTTATGCATAGGTTAGGAATGGACAACCTTGGAAGTCCCTTCAGACTCTAATTCTGTGAAATCCGATCAATTGCTAATTTCTGTTGATTCCATCCCCACAATATCTCTCACATCTATTTCAACCTCTTTCCCCTGCCACTACCCTTGTATAGGTCCTTTCATAGTGGATATGGCCATGTTTTCTGTTCTAGTATAAGTTCCAGTTCAATCTAACTCCGAATTCATATTTTTCTGAGCCTTGCAATAATAACCTAACATCTTTGAGTTAAAGAACTTTTAACTCAACTTTTAAAACTTTTAAACTTTTAACTTTTAACTTTTAAAAAGAAAATCATATTTTATGTATACTATGTCATAGATAATAAATAGCTATATTATTTTAGATACAACATAGGGCACACTAGGCTGTCAAATGATTAAGTAGTATAGAAGTCTATGGGGAATCTGTTCTGCTAAATGAATAGATAAGAATCATTTATAATTTAAAAAGCAAAATTAGGTTCCATTTCTATTTATATCATTTGTATCTTAACTCTTAGAGAAGGACCATTTCCTATCTCACCACATTTTTTAATTTACTCTGGATATAAGAACACTTTTGGAGGGTAAAAAGTAGAATATTGATATGTTCATACACAAACAAAAATGTATGTACACAAAACCACATATATAATATTATAGTTCCTCTACCAGTGTCTTGTGTAATTGAGTGCTTATAAAGCAAGAATTTTTAACCCTTTTGTGTCATGGATGGACCCCTTTGATAGTTTGTTGAAGCCTATGGGCCCCTTCTCAGAAGTTTTTAAATGCATAAAATGCATAGGATTACAATGGAGACTGATTATATTGAAATTCAGTTATTAAAGCTTTCTTTTTAAGTTCATGGACCACAGATTAAGAACCCCTGTTAAAATGTTTCAAAATAATTTGTTCTCTAAGTATTTAATTTTCACGTATCTGTTGAGTTTCAACTAACAAACAAAAATAAACTTCAGACAGACAAATTAGGGGAGTCCATCATTAAGGTTGTACTGTGTTTTATGTTTTCAAATACCTTAAATAAAAGCCTCTATTTTATATAGTAAATTTACCTATATTCCTATACTGGAAAAGTAGTCAAGGGATTCAGTTGTGTGATTAAAAATAATGTTATTGAGATGACTATCTTAAAGAACGTGCATTCTAGTTTTGGGTTTGGGTTTTTTTGTTTTGTTTTGTTTTTTTGTTGTAGCCTCACAATTAAGAAACTGGCAGCTCTACCATTGTTAACATTAAAGTCACTAGGTGGCACTAGGTGGCAAGCTTTTACAGACATTCAAGGTAGTATACATTTAGTGGCTCATGGTGCTGCTTGAGGATAATATGGTCACCTGATACCCCAGATAGAAAAACACATACCAAGTCCTAAAATCTACAGATCTGCTTAGAAAGACAGTATCAGATGCAGGGCACAGCATTACCTTAACGCTCTTGGATTTAGGAGGGACTTTTAGCAGGGGTGGGGAACCTGCGGCCTCAAGGATACATATAACCCTCTAAGTCCTCAAGTGTGGCACTTTCAATGAGCCATACTTGAGGACCTAGAGGGCCACATGTGGCCTTGAGACCGCAGGTTCCCCACCACTGGAGCTGCCCACACAATGCAAGAATCTCCTCTGTTAACATTCCAGCCTGTACTTCTACAATTTTAGTGAGAACAAACTTCCTAAGGTTGGTTCAAGACAGCCCATTTCATTATGAGTGTATTAATGTGCACACACATAGATGTATAATACAATGTACACGTATGTATATATAAACATGTGTGTATGTATATACATACATATATGACCACACAAACATGTCAAATTTGTTACAACCTTGTTAAATTTAAAATATACTTTTAAAATAATATTAAAATATACTCCTGAGGATACACGCACAATGAACAGAATCTTGGATAAAAATGTTTTAATTTTTGAGAACACACAGCAATAGAAATATAGAAAAGGAACAGGCTTTTAAAGAAATTGAGGACTGGATAGCAAATCTTTCTATAGTACTTTAAGATTTGCTAAGCACTTTACATATATTATCTCATTTTATACAGGCATTCATGATCTCATATGTCATCCTCTTTTTTGTTTTTTGTATGTTGAAATATTTATGTTCATTATTAAATTCATAATAATAAATTTTATTAAAGTATTACATTTAAAACTAAATTTAATTGATATTAACTTAGTTTAATTTAAAATCTAATTAATTTAAAACTAAATTGAGTTTTAAAATTATATTTAATATAAAATTTAAATGTAAAAATTCTACTTTTTTAATATTTTGATGACTATTTTTCAGCATAATCTTTTTCCTCTCTAATCCTGTGTGTTTTATTTTGTGCATTTGAAAACATGATTCTGTGTGTGTATATATATATATATATATATATATATATATATATAGCCTATATCAGATTGGGTGCCGTCTTGGAGAGAGTGGTGGGGAGGAAGGGGGAGAAAAATTTTAAACTCAAAAGCATATGGAAGTGATTGTTGATAAATCAAAAGAAATTAATAAAAAAAAGAAAAAAGAAAAAAACAGCATGATTCTGCAAAGGAAGAGGGCATAGGCTTCTCCAGACCAGCAAAGTGATCCATGACACACAAAGAAAGTTAAGAACCCTTGATCTTCTGGAAGGAATGCTCATCTTGCAAAGAGAAGTTTCTGAGGTCTAGACCCAGCTTCAACTCACACTGTCTGTGGGGCCTTGTACAGGCATCTTGGTTCCCTGGTTTCTTCATCATAATCACTCTACTTTGTGTCTGCTCCTTTGCCTGGTTTCAACTCCATAGAACAAGAGGCCCTTCCCAGGATAAACTCATCACGTCTAAGCTCATCCCTCAAGCCTTGATCGACACCACCTCCCTCAGATTAGAGGGCTAGAGGGCAGAGCACCGAGAGGGCAGGAACTGGACTCAGCTCCCATCAGTCTACATCTGCTGCTCCCCCTGGACTCAACCCCACAGAACAAGATGCCCTTGCACTGGGGATGCCTTGGATTGTCCTCCTCACCTTCCTTCCTCCTTTTGTGGGTTGTCTCCCCCTTTAGACGGCAAGCTCCTGGAGGGCAAGAACTGTCATTATTATTATTATTAGTAGTAGTAGTAGTAGTAGAAATAGTAGTAGTAGTAGTAACTCCAACACTTAGCACAGTGCCTGGCACATCATGTCACCAGCAGTTCACCCCCAGAACTGAGCCTAGAAGTTCAGTCCATCCTCTCCCTAAGAGAGAACAGAAGTTCCCCTAATGAAATGTGAGGCAGAGGGGCAAGTTGGTTGAAGTGCTGATGAGGAGCCCCAGGACCATGTGGCCACAGCAACAACCAGGACATTATTCCCCCTCACACCCCAATGGGGTGTGTTTTAGATTAAAGAATGAGAGGGAGAGAGAACAGAGTCCTGCCAATCAATCAATAAACATTTATTATGCACCTACTATGTGCCAGGTACTGTGCTAAGTGCTGCTTCCTCACCCAAATAGGACTGAGACCAGAGGAGACTGTCCAGTCCTCAATTTCTTTAAAAGCCTGTTCCTTTTCTATATTTTTATTGCTGTGTGTTCTCAAAAATTAAAACATTTTTGTCTAAGATTCTGTTCATTGTGTGGGTATCCTCAGGAGAAAAGTGAAAGTCACTAAGAGAAGCTATGGTCAGTAGCACGTGGAGAAAAAAGGAAACTCTTTTGCTAAATTGCTCAGTTACCAGCTGGAGGAATCAAATGAACCAAAAAGATAAAGCATACTAATAAACTCCCCAAAAGCAGAGATCAAAAATGAATCCCAACCTTTTATGAATTGCCCTAGGCAAAAGGGAGCTGAACAATGGCTTTCCAATGCAGAGTAGAACTTGCATCTTACCTTAAAAGTCCCTTTATTTTTTCCTAGGAGATTTAAAGAAGGTCTCCATCTTGCCTTCCCCCAGCCTCAGCTGAGGGCAGTGAGTAGAATCAGCCTAAAGAAAGGAGGAAGTTGAAGAATGGCTCCTCCTACATTAAGGTGGGAGCCATCCGAGAGAGAGGAGATAGTTTTTCTGCAAAGCCAAATCCCTTTAACCCCAGCCCAGGCTACAGGTGAAGTGACTTGCCCAGGGTCACACAGTCAGTCAGTGTCTGAGGCCAGGTTTGAACTCATGCCTTCTCACTCCAATCCCGGCTCTCTATCCAGTGTGCCTACTGTAGCTAATCTATTTAATCTAATTCTATTTTTATATTCTAATCTACTCTTTTTGCCATTTGTGATGATCTTTTGTATAACCAACATTTTGTGGGAAGGGTCAAGCCTGAGGTTTATGCATTTGGGGCTTTCCTCAACAGAAAGATAAAGTGAGGAAATAGCTTTTATTCTGAACCTATTATACTCCTGGGCCAGCAATATTAGAGGTAGAGAGCAGGGAGGAAAAGATAGATATTCTCTTCTGATATTTCTCTTGGAGAGAGGAAAGGCAAGGAGCAATATATATTCTTCTAGGTAGAAGCCACAGTCTCCCTAAAAGAGATATCTAACCTGCTAACCACATTTAGACAATCCATATGCATGAACACAGATTAACTTAAGTATATGTAAAGCAAATACAAGTTGATTTGGGGTCAGTAGAACAGCAAAGACATGGAGAAGGGAGATGGGGCGTCATATGTGAAAAACACCAGGCAGACCACTTTGAGTGTATCACAGTGAGCACAAAGGGAAGTAACATATAAGAAGTCTGGAGAGATGGACTGGTACTAGTTGGTGAAGGGTTTTTAATGCCAAATGCCAAAGCTCGCCTTTCATCCTAGAGGTCATAGGGACCCCCTAGAGCTATTTGAGCAGTCAGTCTAGTAGCATGTATTAAGCACCTACTAAAAAGTAGTCCCCATTCTCCTGGAGATCCTATCTAATGGAGGAGACATTTTGCAAACAACTGTGTACAAACAAGATACAGACAAGATGAATTGGAGGGTAATCCCAGAGAAAAGGCACTAAGGTTAAAGAGGTCTGAGAAAAACTTCTTGTAGAAGACGGTACTTTATTTTTTTTTATTTTTTTTTTTTAGGCAATTGGGGTTAAGTGACTTAACCAGGGTCACACAGCTAGTAAGTGTCAAGTGTTTGGTTTGAGGCTGGATGATTTGAACTCAGGTACTCCTGATTTCAGAGCCGGTGCTCTATCCACTGTGTCACCTAGAAGATGGTGCTTTAGCTGAGACTTGAAGGAAGGTGGGAAGGTAGGGAAGGTAGGAAGTAGAGATGAGAAGGGGGAACATTCTAGCCATTGAGAAAAGCCAGTGAAAACACTTGGAGAGAGGGGATGGAGTGTCTTGTGTGAGGAAGAGCAAGGACTTGGCCAGTGTCATTAGATCACAAGATATATGGTAGTAAGTAAGGTAGAATGATGTGGTCATACCTGTGCAATCATCTTTTTTATTGTACTGTGTTATGGAAATGCGGGTTTTGTTCCCTGAACTGAAAATTAAATAAATTTTAAAATAAATGAAAAGAATATTACTATAGCAGCTGTGTGGAGGATGAGCTGGAGAGGTGAAGGACCTGAGGCAGGAAGACCAATTAGGAGACTGTGGCAATAGTCTGCACCATCAATGAAGAGGGCAAGAGGGCAGATGTGTGCTCTCTCACGGAGGTAGCATCAATAACTGATTGCATATATGCAGTGTGGAAGGGTGAGGAAGTAACAATGACTCCAAGGTTTGGGATCTACAAGGATGGTGATGTTTTTGACAGAAATAGGGCAATTCTGAAGAGAAGTGGGTTAGAGGGGAAAGATGAGTTCTCTTTTGGACATATTTGAGTTTGTAGCAATTACGGGATATCCAGCTGGAAATGCTCAGTAGGCAATTGGTGATGCAACCATAGAGATGATAATTGAACCAGTGGGAGCTGATAAAGTCACCAAGTGAATGTGCAAGAACTGAAGAGAAGAGGGGCCAAAGTTTTGGGGTAAACATAAGAGTTATAGGGCAGGATATGGAGGATGATCTAGTGAAGAAAGCTGCAAAAGAAAGGTCAGCCACCGTTGTTCCATAAGAAATGATGAGCAGGCAATATTTCAGAAAAACCTGGAAAGGCTTACATGAACTGACGCTGAGTGAAGTGAGCAGAACCAGGAGAACATTGTACACAGCAATAGCAACGTTGTGCGATGACCAACTTCAATAAACTTAGCTCTTCTCAGCAATGCAATGATCTAAGACAATTCCAAAAGACTCATGACGGAATATGCTATCCACATCCAAAGAAAGAACTATGGAGTCTCAATGCGGATTGAAGCATACTATTTTCTCTCTCTTTTTTGTTTTTTTTTTCTTTCTCGTGGTTTTTCCCTTGTGTTCTGATTCTTCTGTCACAATATGACTAATGTGGAAATATGTTTAATAGGATTGTACATGTATAGTCTCTTTTAGATTGCATTCTGTCTTGGGGAGCGGGGCAGGGAGGAAGAGGGAATATTTAGAACTCAAAATCTTATAAAAACAAATGTTGAAAACTAAAAATTAAAAAATATATATTAAAAAAAGGAGGAGGCAGCTAGGTGGCACAGTAGATAGAGCTCCAGCCTTGGAGTCGGGAGGACCTGAGTTCAAATCCGGCCTCAGACACCTGAAACTTACTAGCTGTGTGACCCTGGGCAAGTCACTTAACCCCAATTGCCTCACCAAAAAAAAAAAAAAAAGGAAAAAAAAGGTCAGCCAGGTGGGAGGAGAACCAAGAGAGGAACCTAGATATAGAGAATACCCAGGAGGGTGATCAACAGTATCAAGTGCAGCTTAAAGTTCAACAAAGATGAAGATTGAGAAAAAGTCATCAGCTATGGAGCTTGGGTTAGGAATCTTTGGAGCAGGTTCAATTGAGTGATGAATTTTCATATTTGAGGCAAGTACAATTAACTTTTTCTAGGAGTTTGATGGTGAAAGGAAAAGACCTATATGGACAAAAATATTCATAGTGGCTCTTGGTGGCAAAGAATTGGAAATTGAGGGGTTATCCATCAATTAGGGAATATCTGAACAAATTATGGTATATGATTGTGATAGAATACTGTTGTGCTATAAGAAATGATGAGCATGATGCTCTCAGAAAAACCTGGAACTATTTACATGAACTGATGCAAAGTGAAATGAGCATAACGAGAAGAACATTGTACAGAATAACAGTAACATTGTACGATGATCAATTGTAATTAGATATGCTCAGGAATAAAATAATCCAAGACAATTCCAAAGGACATGATGAAAAATGCCAACCATCTCCAGAGAAAGAACTGATGGATTCTGAATACAGATCAAAGCATACTTTTTAAAAAATTTCTTTTATTTTTCCTGTTGTTTTGTTTCTGTTTTTGGTTTTCTTTCACAAAATGACTAATATGGAAATATGTTTTGTATGACTAAACATGTATAGCCTAGATCAAATTGCTTGCCTTCTCAATGAAGGGGAGGGGAAGGAAGGAGGGGAAGAATTTGGGACTTGAAATTTTTAAAAAATGAATGTTAAAAATTATTTTTACATGTAATTGGGGGAAAAATAAAATATTTAAAAAAATTTTAATTAAACTAAGAAGCTGCCAGGTGCCAAACTGATGTGAGCTCCTCTTCTGACTTCCCCTTCTCCTTTTTTGTCCTCCTCCTCAGACAACACAGCAGTGACCTCACAAGTCTTATGGTCTCTGACTCCCCCTCCACTGGACAGTGTCCTAGCCCCTTTATTTTTTTCTTAATTCAATTTTGTCTTATTTTCAGTTCCAAATTCTCTCCTTCCTCTCTCCCCCTCTCCCACCCATTAAGAAAGCAAGAAAAACAAAACCCATTACAAATATTTATAGTCATGCAAAACAAATTTCTGGATCATCCATGTTCTTCCTGCCTCCCCCTATTCTCCAAAAAAGCAAGAAAAGAGGGGAAAAAAATAGGTTTCCCTACTGAGTCCATCAGTTGTCTATCTGGAAGTGGTTGATGAGTTTCATCATGATTCTTTTGGAATTGTGTTGATCAGAATTACCAGGTCTTTCAAAGTTGATTATCTTTACAATATTGCTATTACTATATAACAACCTCAGCCTTTAAATTAAGGCATATTTTAGACTGCTTCCTCTGAGTGCAGTTTCCAGGCTCTCAAATTCCTAGTTTTTTGTCTTTCCTAAGTACAATCCAAGTTGAGGGGGTGGTTGTGGAGGGAGACCAAAAAAAGCTGGAATGATGCCCTAAGATATCATGTGATAGATAGGATTTGGGTTGGTCCTTGAAGGAAGAGTCTAAGAAATACTTGGAATGGACAAAAGGCGAAAGTTAATTTTCACATACAAAGAGCCCTATAGCTATTTTTTCGATTTTTAAAAATTTTTTAATTAATTTATTATATTTTTTCTATTTTTGATGCTTTTTTCAATGAACAAGAATTTATTTTCCCTCTCTTCTCTCTTCTACCTCTCTACCCACCCCCCCCACTACTGAAAATAAAAGAAAAACAAAACCCACATGATAAATATGCACGGACAAGCAAAACAAATTCTCTCATTGGCCAGGTCTAAAAATGTGTCTCTTTCGGCATATTAAGTCAATCACTTCTCTATCAGGAGGTGGGCAATATTCTTCATCATCAGCCCTCTGGAATCACGGTTGATCATTGTATTGGACAGTCTTAAGTCTTTCAAAGTTTTTCACTTTTACAGTACTGTGGTTATTGTATAAATGAATCTATCTCTTCTCCCTTCACTCTACAGTTGTGTAAGTCTGCCCATATTTGGAAGCCTGAAACCAACCCATTTGTCATTTCTTTTGGCATGATTGTATTCTTTTACATTCATATATCACAATTTGTTCAGCCACGCCCTTAGCATCCAGCTCTTTGCCACTATGAAAAGAACTTCTATAAATCTTTATCTATATAGGACCTTTTTTTCCCCCTTAGGCCTAGTAGCAGTACCCTTGGGTCAAAGGGTATGCACAGTTTCATAACTTTAGGGCATAGTTCCAAATTGTTTTCCAAAATAGTTGGACCAATTCACAGCTCCACTGAGAGTGTATTAAATGTGACTATTTTCCTCCAGCCCCTTGAGCCCTATAGCTATTCAAGAACTATGTAGTCTCAGGCAAATATTTAAAAACAACTTGGGCCCCAAACCCATAAAATCCCCAAGGATTTTAAGAGGAATCCAAAGCTTTGCCATTCTTGATGAATAAACTGAAATCATTCCTCCTTCTAGTTAAGGTCCAGTGGAACTTGTCATGGTATCTGTCACTGTTTGTAAAATACTATGGAACAAAGTCTTTTTCCTGGTGCTCAGCACCTAGCAAATGCCATCACCTCTGTTGTTTTTTGGAGTACTTCACCTTCACCTTGAAACCACAGGTCGACATGGTAAGCCGAAGGTTCTTCCAGTCACAGCAATAGCTTCCTTACAGTATAGTCAGGGAAAAAGAAGGATATGGGATTGCCAAGTGGTCTGCCTGCCAGTAAGAACCCAACCAATGTAGAATTAGTGTCAGGAATTACTTCCTGACAATTACAGCTCCTTCAGAAGTGGAATGGACTGCCTCAGGAGATAGTGGAAACCCCCTCAGTTGAAGTCTGCAAGCGGAGGCTTGTCTGGTATGTTATAATGGGGATTCTTTGGGGGTTGTGGGTTAGATGAGCTGGGCAAGGATGAGGACCCTAACAACTCTTCACTTCTGCCTGATTCTGTGAAATGCTTGTTGAATTCAACTGAAGCAAATATATGAACATTACATTCAATCTTTACTTACATTTTTTGGATCTTGATTCTTAAAGGTAAATCATTTACCAATTGGTTCTAATTACAGGGATAATTCAGTCTGCAAAATGAACATTCTTATGGCCTATGTTATCTGGATAATTACTGAGCCTTTATTTCTCATTTCAGAGTCACAAAATTTCAGATGTGAAAGGGACCCCACTGACTTTCTCATCCAACCTAATAAAAAAATGAAACAATCCTTTTTCTCTTTTAGTTGTGCAGACATGGTTTTTCCATCTACAAAACAGGCTATCTTACTATGACATGTTTGTAAATCATTGGTGGGGAGGTCCACATAGAGATCTTTGATTTCATTGGCTTAGACAGCTTCCAATGTGGGAACTCTCTACACTAGTAAATAATGATAATTTGTAATTTACAATTGTAGAGAATTGTCTGGGTTCACTAAGAGATTAAATGACTTGCTCATAGTCACACAGCTAATGTTTTATCAGAAGCAAGACATAAACCCAGAGCTTTCTGAATCAAAGGGCTTCCCTGTATCTACTGCTATCACTCTGCCTCTCATTTAATAATGATACTATTCCAAATATTATTTCAATGAAGCAACACATATTAATTGAGCATGTACTTTCTCCAGGATACCTGGCCGTGCTGGAGTGTATGAACAAAGAGAGACAGCACAATCTTTAGTTTTAAAGAGTTACACTCTAGTTGGACAAACAAGGTATAAATATATGGAAAGTCAAATAACCGTATTTAGCCACTACATAAATTAAAATCACTATATAGGATAATAAGGAAAATCCGTGTCCAAGTCCCACCTTCGAGACATACTAGTTGTATTGTTGTTCAATCATGCCAGACTCTTCTTAATGCTATGGACCATATCACAGCAATCCTGTCCTAGCCTGTTTTCTTGGCAAAGGTACTGGAATGGTTTGCCATTTCCTTCTCCAGTGGATTAAGGCAGAGGTTAAGGGGTTTGCCCAGGGTCACATAACTAGTAAGTTTCTGAGGCCACATTTAAACTTGGGTCTTCCTGACTCCAGAACTCTATCCGCTGCAGTGCTACCTACCAGTCTCCACTAGTTGTATTATCCTAGGCAAATCACAACATGTCAATGGTCAAAGCAATTCTTTAAGACCGTGAGTTGTACATATCTGCACTGGTGGAGGGACTTTCTTCACTTGAGAGTACCTCATGTCCATTAAAATCTCAGGTCCAGCCCCTATCCCTGTTGCTGCTATAAGATAAACCCCACAAAGTAGTATATGACTGAGTACCAAGTTCAGAGGAAGAAATACAAGTATCTGTGTGCTGGGAAACCTCCGTAGTAGTGAGGTGGGGAGAGCAATTAAGAAAACATTCCCTCCCCACTAAGTGGAAGCCATAATAAAAGCACCCTAGCTCTACTAGGAGACTAGGCCTCATTCAAGCTATTGTTAATCAGGGTTAATAATACCTTTTTCTTTGGGGAATCACAATAAGATACAGCTGGAAGAGGCCTTTAGGCACCATCTGCCTAGCCCAAACCAAACCTAAATTATTCCAGACTGATAGATATCTAGGAAAGTGGGAGCATATGGTAGCCATGGAGATGGAAATGAAAAATCAGGTAGGACTGGAACTGACAAGTCTTCTGGGATAAGGGTACACGGTATAAAAGTTTTGATTTTACTCCTGTCTGTCACTAATTATCTTTAAGACTCTGTTAATATATAACTTCCCCTTGCCTCAGTTTCTCTGTGGGAAGGAGGTATGTGAAGGCAAGAGCTATTCTTTAATTGAATATATCATCTAAGGTGTGCCAGCACTATGAATCACAAGACGATGAAATATTTTATGTGGCTTTAATGTTCTTAGGCCTCAGGGAAAAACACATTCTTGGTTCATGAAATGTCCTGAAGTTTTGCATCAATTTTTACCTTTTCAAGTTACAAAGAAGTGCTTTCTCCATAACCAAAGCCATTGTCCTTTCCATTAATCAAATGCATACCAATGATATCATCGCTGAATTCATTTTTTTTTTTTCACTCTTTGGGCAGGCAATCTAAGCCAAGAAGCTTTCTTTCTCTTTCTCTGCAAACACGCCCTCTCGGCTCTTATGAACAAGCTAATCATTTCTCATTCTCACTATTTTCTGCTTCTCTTTTCTAGTTACCGCCCCCATGACAAATCTTCCTGGTTGATTTCATCTAAGCATTGTGCTCTTCCTTGCCTGAGACATTTCAGTCGAATGAATGCCTCAGGTCGTATAGGCCTCTCTACCAGAAAAGGCTTGCTACAGAAACCTTGAACGGTGACAGAGCCGTCAAAAGGGAAGGAGGAAGGTGGGATAGATAGAAATTAGCCTAGCTGTGTTCCTCCTTTGCCTCCACCCACCAGGCTGGGGCATCTCCTTTTGCCAAGATTTCCTCCCACTCATCCCCCCGCCATGCTGAGCCTAATTACAATTAGATCCAAGTAAGGTTTTCCTCCATTCACTAAATATGAGAAAGGGTGGGGGGAGGGGGAGAATGCTCTTTTGCCTGGTTCATTTTTCATCTTTGGGGCCAAAGCAACAAAATAATATCCCCCAAAGCAAAACAATAAAAATAGCTAGCATTTATATATCACTTTAAGGTTTGTAAAAGCGCTATAGATATGTTATCTCATTTGATCTTCACAACCCTATTGCCATTTTACAAATGAGGAAACTGAGGCTGAGGGAGACTGGCCAAGGGTCTGAGGCAGGAATCAAACACAGTTCTTCCTGACTTTAAGTCCAATACTCTATCACTGTGCTCCATAATTGACTTAAACAACAAAGAATCTTGAGTCTGATCTGAGATTGATCTGATATCAAGTTCCGAGACTGATTTTGATATATTTCAGCTGGGTTGGTTTCCCTTTCTGGGCTGTTCTCAGGATTTAGTTGGTTCAGGGAACTTGGGCTGGCCATTGGTATGACTTCTTTGTCTCCTGAATTATAAAAAGTCAATGAAGGGGTTAGCTGTGGGAATTAGTTGTTATTAATTATTCCTTTCTAATCTATTTTATTGAATTTTATGATCCAGGAGTGTTTCATTGTATTCCAGTTCCAACCTTGGGTCATTGGACTGATCTGAGCAAGGCTTGATCAATAATAACATTGATAGAATTTAAATTCCTTGAGGATATGGTCTGTTCCATTTTTATACCCCCAGAATCTATCACAGTGCCTGGTACATAGTAGGAGCTTAAAAACACTAGTTGATGGATTGAGTGATAAGGGAATTAGAAGAAAAAAACTCGTGCCTTGCTATGCCTGGCCTATTGAATATATGGATTTTTGCCAGAAAACTTGTTTGTTCTTTTCCTGAAATAATGACAGGGTCTCTGCCTTGACTTTTCTAATCACCTGCCTCCCTCAGTTGAGTTCATTGGTACTTTTCCTGGACTCATTCCCCAGTGGCTAGTCTAGTCTCAGCTATTCTTACTCTCCTCATGCCAGTGATACAGAAACCCCAACTACTGAAGGACAAACTGTCCTCCCCAACCCCAGCTGTCAGCTCCCTAAGTCCTATCCACCTCAGGCCAACCTACCCCCAATCCTGTGTCCCCCTTAAGATCTTCTATTCCATTATTAACAAACTTTCTTTCATCTCAACCACTTTTCTTGTTCATCTCATTTGTGATACCCATTGAAATCTGATTTCTTTTACATAAAACTGACTATAAGGCTGACCACACTTGTGGTTACACTTTCTCTGATCTCCCCTTCAATCTTTTACCACCAACACCACTGTCACCCCCTCCCACACATATATATGCCAGTGGTAGATCTGACAGGAGTAAAATCAAAACTTTGCTTTCTTCCCACTTCCAGACTTTCCCTCTACTGGCACCATTCAGTAACCTCTCCCCATTTGAGGTTCATGGAATCTAGATTTCTCCACCAATCCATATTCTATTGGTTGTTATCTACTGACCTGTCCCCTCCTCCTAAAATGTCCTTCCTTTCTCAGTAAGTTCAGTGGGCCATTTCAAGTCATCCCGATCTATATCTGACCACTGGATCCAGATGGCTCTGGAGGAGAAAAGTGAGGCTGGTGACTTTGCACAGCCTTCCCTCACTCAAATCCAATTCAATTGCAAGTCACGTCACCATCTTCCTGATGTCATGGTCCTCTTAGAGAACGAAGGACAAACTACAAGTTCAGTGACAATGGCTCAGTTTCCTTCTCCACACAGCTCTTAGGCTCATACTAGGATACTTTAGCATACAGTTGACATTCCTTCAAATTCTCCCAAGTTCCTCAATGTAATCAACTCCTATGACTTAATCTTCCACTCCATCTCAATTATATGTAGGGCTGGTCATGCCCTTGACCTTGCCATCACCCATTATCCACACAAGTGTTCTACTTTCACAATGAAAAACTCTGAAATTCCTTAATCTGATGATTATCTTTTATCTTTCCATCCCTCCATAGTCCCCATTTCTCCTAAGTCTACTATTTATCATCATAATGGCCTCCAATCACTCTACTCCTCAGCACTTTCCCCTATTCAGTCCACTACTTTCCCAATCTCAACTCCATGGTGAGCCATTTCAACTCTACACTAAGCTCTACACTCAAATCCTTTTTTCCCTTATTCTATGACTGATTATGCCTTACCAAACTCCAAACCTAGCTTTCTACTAACATCTGCTTCCTTCATTTCTACTCATGTGCTGCTGAATGGAATTAGAAGAAATTTCAAAACTGTGTTAGCTGGGTCTACTACAAATTTGTATTAACTAATTCACCTGGTCCATAAGCACAGCAAGATAATCCTTTTACTTTTGCCTAATGAATTCCCTCTCTTACTCACCATAGCAGCTATTCCAGACCTTCTCTCTTCTTTTTATCTCCTCTCTTCAAACCTTCCATACACACACCCCCTTTCATCTAAGCATCTTGCCTCATCCTTCACAAAAAAAAATTAGACTATTCATCAAGAACTCCTCCTTCTCCCTTTCTCCTCATCCCATATTCCTCTGACATTATTCAACATTATTTTCTCCTTCACTCCAGTCTCTATTGAAGAGATCTCTCTCTTCCAGCTCCTCCTCCTCCTCCTCCTCTTCCTTTCCCTCTGTCCATGTGGAAAGTCATACCCTTACATGTGGGTGCTCTGTCCAAAGGAATATAAATTTTGATTGCTTATACTTCCCAAGGTACCTTGAGGTCTTAGGGTTAGATTTTTTTCTTCCTTATTTATTATATCTTTTTTTTTTAACTGGGACAATTATCTCACATAGTTTTCATTTATGATTCTTTTTTTTTAGTGAGGCAATCAGGGTTAAGTGACTTGCCCAAGGTCACATAGCTAGAACATGTCAAGTGTTTGGTCTGAGGTCGGATCTGAACTC
Source organism: Vombatus ursinus (assembly GCF_900497805.2). NCBI lineage: Eukaryota > Metazoa > Chordata > Mammalia > Diprotodontia > Vombatidae > Vombatus > Vombatus ursinus. Next base: position 15,680,070 of record NW_020954652.1, read on the forward strand.
AGGTCCTCCTGACTTCAGGGCCGGTGCTCTATCCACTGCACCACCTAGCTGCCCCCCATTTATGATTCTTGAAATCTGAAAAAAACAGGCTTTGTTAAAGCCCCTTGTGATTCAAATGAAGCTACTTGATCATACCTTTAAACCCAAATCACTTTTGCTCTCAATGATTGGCCAATAATAGGTCCCAGCCCAAGCCTCACTTGGTCATTGTTTGAGTTTCAATGACATATGGGTGTTTGTTCTGGCCAGAAACTCTGAGGGTCTTCTCCCAGACTGATTCTTTTGCCTCAATTCTTAACTAGCCTTAATCACTGAATGGGTGTTGCCTCAGATAAACTAAGACTTGGGAAAGACCTTAGCTTAAAAATGCCCCCACTGCATATGGGGACATCTCCAGGTGTCCTGACTTTTATGTCTTGCCACCAGACTCAGATGGCTCTGGAGGAGAGAGTGAGGCTGATGACTTTGTACGGCCCTGCCCCACTTAAATCTAATTCACTTGCAAGTCAAGACATCACTGTGCTGATGTCATTGGTCCTTTGAGAAGGAAGGATGAACAACAACAAACAGCCCTTTTCCAAAGTCATGATTCTGTCCCCTCCTTCCTTCTCCAGTGGATCGTTTTCATTATTGTCCACACTATCCCTCTAATCTTCAGTCTTTTGCTATCTACTGGCTCCTTCCTGTCTAGGTACAAGCATACCCATGTCTCCCCATGCTTAAAAAACCCTCACTAGATCCCATCTTCCCTGCTAGCTGTCATCCTACATCTCTCTTCCTCTTCTTTACTTAACTCCTGGAGGAGCCATATATGCTAGGTGCCAACTCTTCTCCTGCTATAAACCTTCTGCAATACAGGTTCTGATCTTATCATTATACTGAAACTGCCTTCTCCAATGTTACTGACAATCTTTTAATCACTAAGTTTAATAGTCTTATCATTCTTCATTTGTCATCCTTCCTGACCTGTCTGCAGCATTTGACATGTTTAACCACTTTCTCCTCCTGGATACTTTCCTTTATAGGTTTTCATGACCCTGCTCTCTCTTGTGTGACAGAGGCATCCTTTGTCCTTCTCTGGATCTCCATCCCTGTCATGCCTACTAATTGTGGGTATCTCGCATGCCCAGTCCTAAGCCCTCTTCCCTTCTCTCTCTACATTATCTCATTTGGTAAACTCACAAGCCTCAGACACTTACTTAGCTGTGTGACCGTGGGCAAGTCACTTAACCCTATCTGCCTCAATTTCCTTATCTGTAGAATGAGCTGGAGAAGGAAATGGCAAACCACTCCAGTATCTTTGCCAAGAAAACCCCAAATGGGGTCATGAAGAGTCAGACACAACTGAAACGAATGAACATCAAAAACAGTGTACAAACTACATACAGGATAAATTGTAAATAATGAACAGAGAGAAGGCGCTAGCACTGGGGGATGAGAAAAAGCTTCCTGTAGAATGTAAGTTTTTAGCTGGCACTTGAAGGAAACCAGGACGGAGACATGAGGAAGGTCATTCTAAGCCTGGACATGACTGAAACAACAGAACAACAACTCAATGAGCTCTCATGAGTTCGATTATAATCTCCATGCAGATGATTCCCAGACTGATATATCCAGCCCTAACCTCTCGCTGGAGATAAAGTCCTCGATCATGAACTCCTTAGTGGATATTTTAAACTGGATATCCCATAGGCATCTCAAACTGAATCTGTCCAAAAGAGAACTCATTATCTTTTCCCCAAATCAACCCTTCATTCAAACTTGCACATCATTGTCAAGGACGCAACCATCCTCCCATTCACTCAGGTTGGTAACCTTGGCATCATCCTTTATTTCTCACTCATCTCTTATATCCAATTAGTTCCCAAATTTTTTTTGTTTCCAGCTCTGCAGCATTTGTCCCATTTCTCCTATTCTCTCCACTCACAAAGCCTCCATTCAAGTTCATGCTCTCATCACCTTTACTGCAACATACTTCTAATTGGTATCCTTCAAGGCAGGGCCTGATTTTGCCTTTTATTTGAATTCCCAGGGCTTTTCACAGTTCCTGGCACTTAATAAATGCTTGTTGGTTCGTTAATTAATTGATACAGGATCAAAGATTTAGTCGGTTTGAGTAAAGTCTTGAAGGACGACAAGGAAGCTAGAAGTTGTAAGAGAAGAGTGAGAATTTCCCAGGAATGGCGACTGAGACAGCCAGTGTCAATGCATAGAGTCAGGAGATGGAGTTGTCCCTTGTAAGGAATAGCAAGTCATCTAGAGTAGCTGGATTGTAGAATGCACAGATGGAAAGCTGGAAGAAACATGAGGGGTCATCTAGTCCAGTACCTTCATTTTACAGGTAGAGAAAATGTAGGTCTCACAGGTTAAAAGGGACAGTTAAAATTCAAACCCAGATCCTCTGACTCTAAAGCCATAATAAATGGGCAGGCATCTGGGGCCATCTCCAGTAGTCCTGACCTATGTCTTGCCACTGGACCCAGATGGTGCCAGAGGAAAAAGTGGGGCTGGTGACCTTGAACAGCCCCTCCGCACTTAAATCCAATTCACTTACAAGTCATGGCATGCCAAGATTCTCTTCAAGAATGAAAGACAAACAACGACAACAAAAATAAATGGGCAAAAATTCTCTGAAAAGTGCTATTTCAAAAAATATTCAAAATTCAAATATTCAAAAATATTTTCTTTGAAAAAATTTATTGCTATCTTTTGTTTTTACATAACCTTAATTTTCAAACATTTCCTTTCCTCACTGTCTCCCAGGGAGCCCTCTCATGCAACAAAAAGACCAATAGAAAAAGAAAATTTATTTCAGGGGCAGCTAGGTGGCACAGTGGATAGAGCGCCGGCCCTAAAATCAGGAGGACCTAAGTTCAAATCTGGCCTCAGACACTTGACACTTACTAGCTGTGTGACCCTGGGCAAGTCACTTAACTCCATTGCCTAGCACCTCTCCCCCCCAAAAAAAAGAAAAAAAAAGAAGAAAATTCAGTTTAGCCAAACTAACCAACATGACACATAACAAGATACTATGTGCAAATATCTCACCTGTGCAAATGGGATTAAGTTCTTGAAATGAGCAGCACTGTCACTATTCTGTGACTTGGGCAATTATGAGACTATAGGAAAACGACTAGTACCCAGAATGACTCAGGTGATTAATAAGTAATAAGCTATAAATACATAACATATAATAATATATAAATAATAAGTTCTAAGTCTATATTTGTTCTACATGTCCCTTTTGAAATCTTGGCAGTCAGCTCATCTGTTTCCATTTGGATGGAAGAGTGATGGGAAAGGTTTTCTTAATTTCTCTCTGTTTGCTCAGGCCTTTGAAAGTCAAGCATCCTCCACCTAGTTAAAGCCTGGGCCCTTTGCTTTTAGAAACAACCTTGCTCCACCCAGCCTTGGCTCATCTTAGCTCCCTTTGTCTTCCTCACCCCCACTGGGCCTTTGCACAGTCTCTTTCACCAGGTCAATTCTTGCCCTGGTTTCTCCTCCTCCTCTTCCTCATTCCTCAAGCTTCTTCTCACTGCAAGATCTTCTGCAGTATCTAGACCTGAATCTCTGACTCAGCAGAAATCACTGTTTTGCGTGCAATGTCTGGATCTTCAGGCCTCACCTTCCATCCCACGGACCTGCTGTTCTCCACAGCCTTACCTGTTGAGTGGCACCTTTTGCATTAATAATACTCCTTAAATGCAATAATAACATTGAGCAACAGAGGATCCAGTCATGATCTGAGTTCTTCAGAAACTAATGAGTATTTCCCCCTCTGTTATTTATTCAGCTTTTGAAAGGAACCAGCCCAAGGCAAAGCTGAAGTTTGGGAAATTTTTCAAAGTGGTTTTCTCCTTTCAACATTATTCAATTAACAATGTATTTGATGCCCACAGAGTACCTGGCTGTGTGTGAGGTGGTACAAAATACAAAACAAAGAAAGATATCTCCCTGTCCATGCACTGCTTGCAGTCTAGCCTGTCTGTGTTCTGTTTTGTTTTCTTTTACTACCTGTGGTCAGGTCTAGAGAATTCTACCAGTTTGAGGGTATGGGTTATAGATGGATAAACTCAGTGGTGTTGGTTGTAAAATAAAGTACCATAGCCAAGTTTTTTTGTTTGTTTTAAGTTGATGATCAAGCAAGTATAGTGAAAAAAGACCTGACTTTGGAATTAAGGGACGTAGGTCCACCCTCTGATACATATTGGCTACCAATGTGATCTTGTTTAATGAGGACTGGCTCGTGTGTGGAGCATCCCTAGTAGCTTTCCTCACATGAAAGAGGATAGGAGCCTTCTGGGAGATGCATGATGATTGCATAATTGAAGTGTCTTGGAAAGCCATTGGACACAGATAGTCTGTAACTGGTTCTGTTCTGCTAACCACATGGGAATGGTGGCCTCTTTGGCTGCAACTTTGGAATCGGGGGTCAGGGGTGTTAAAAAAAGCCTTAGGCCACAGGTAAAGGCAGGGACTTACCTGAGTTCTCCCAAATTCCCCTCCAAACAACTTTAAAATAAAGCCTCAAAATGAATACTGGTGTGGCAGAACCAGCAAAAGGATGAGGTGAAGCAATTATCCAGCTCAAGACAACTTAGAAAGTCAGCAAGAAAGGTCTGCTTCACTGGGGTGAGAGTGAAGCACAGTCCAGCTCAGACTGAGCCCAGCAAGCTGGCAGCAGGCTTAAGGAGAGGGGGAAGAGGAAGGCAACTGAATTGGCAGTGGTAGCTTCCAAAGCTCTCAGCCCACAAATGGCAAGAGGTTCTGACAGCAGGTCAGCAGGAGAGTACAAGAGCCCTTTTGCTGGCAGTAGGTGCAAGACTCAGTTACATTGCCCATACGGGGTTCTGGGTCGCAGTCCCAGGTCAAGGAAGAGAACTACCACACTAGAGTTTGTGGCTACAAGGGAACATGTGCCCTGGTCACAGCTCTAGAATGGAAAAGAGTGCTTATGGTTGCTTACAGACCAGAGAACAGGCCAGGAGAACAGTGACCACACTTCTCCTTAAATCATACCAAGCTGGAAGAACTGAAAACTTACAGATTCCCAGAACTAACTCTGAAAACAATAGAAACAGTAAAAAAACAAACAAACAAACAAAAAACACCCTGAGAGCAGAGCCCAACTTTAACATAAAGTTAAAAGCCAAGAAATTGACTGGAAAAATGAACAAACAATAAAACAACAACAACAACAACAACAAAAAAAACAAACCTGACCACAAAAAGTTACTATGGTGACAGAGAAGATCAAAAACAAACTCAGAAGAAAACAATGAAATCAAAGTGGCTACATGCAAAGCCTCAAAGAAAAATGTGAATTGGTCTCAGGCCCAGAAGAATTTCTTAAAGAGCTCAAAAAGGATTTTAAAAATCAAATAAGAGGCAGCTGGGTGGCACAATGGAAAGAGCACCGGCCCTGAAGTCAAGAGTACCTGAGTTCAAATCCGGCCTCAGACTAAACACTTGACATTTACTAGCTGTGTGATCCTGGGCAAGTCACTTAACCCCAATTGCCTAAAAAAAAAAAAAATCAAATAAGAGAGGTAGAGGAAAATTGAGAAAAGAAATGACAGTGATGCAAGAATATAAAAAAAAAAAGAATCCACAGCTTGGTTTAAAAAAAAAATACTGAAGAAAACATCTTAAAAAAAAACCCTTAAAAAACAGACTAGGCCAAATGGTAAAAGAGGCACAAAGATTCAATGAAGAGAAGAACTCCTTAAAAAGCAGAACTGGTCAAATGAAAAAGGAGATAGAAAAACTTACTGAAGAAAATAATTCCTTAAAAATTAGAATTGGACAAAGGGAAGCTAATGATTTCATGAGACATCAAGAAACAATAAAAAAAAATGAAAAAAATAGAAGAAAATGTGAAATATTCCCATTGGAAAAACAACTGTCCTGGAAAACAGACCAAGGAGAGATAATTTCAGAATTATTGAACTACTTGAAAATCACGATCAAAAAAAGAGCCTAGACATTGTCTTTCAAGAAATTATCAAGGAAACTGCCCTGATACTATAGAACCAGAGGGTAAAATAGAAATTGAAAGAAGTCATCAATCACCTCCTGAAAGAGATCCCAAAATGAAACTATGAAGAATATTATAGCTAAATTCCAGAGCTCCTGAGTCAGGATAACACAAGACTTAGCAGCTGCTACATTAAAGGACTGGAGGTCTTGGAATATGTTATTCCAGAGGGCAAAAGAGTTAGGATTACAACCAAGAATCACCTGCCCAGCAAAAATAAATATAACCCTTCAGGGGGGAAAAATGGGTATTTAATAAAATAGAGAATTTTCAAACATTCCTGGTGGAAAGACCAGAGCTGAATAGAAAATGTGACTTTCAAATACAAGACCTAAAAGAAGCATGAAAAGGTAAACAGGAAAGAGAAATCATAAAAGATTCAATATGGCTAAACTGTTTATGTTCCTGATACTTGTAACTCCTAAGAACTTAATCATTAGTAGAGCAGTTAGAAGACATATACATAGACAGAGGGCATGGCTGTGAGTTGACTATGATGAGACGATATCTAAAAAAGATTAAATTAAGGGGTGTGAAAGAGGGATGACTATGATGGAATGATATCTAAAATAGGACCTCTATGTACAAACATATTTATAGCAACCTTTTTCGTGGTGGCAAAGAATTGAATATTGAGAGGGAGTAGCTAGGTGGCACAGTGGATAGAGCATCAGCCCTGGAGTCAGGAGGACCTGAGTTCAAATACAGCCTCAGACATTTGACACCTACTAGCTGTGCGACCCTGGGCAAGTCACTTAACCCAATTGCCTCACCAAAACGGAAAAAAAGAAAAAGAAAAAAGAATTTAATATTGAGGGGATTGCCCATCAGTTGGGGAACGGTTGAATAAGTTGTGGTATATCATTGTGATGGAATACTATTGTGCTGTGAGAGATGTCAAGCAGGATGCTCTCAGGAAAACCTAGAAAGACTTACATAAGCTGATACAAAGTGAAATAAGTGGAACCAGGAGAACAGTGTCCATAGTAATAACAATATTGTATGATGGTCAGCTGTGAAGACTTAGCTGTTCTCAACAGTACAGTGATCTAAGACAATTTGAAGAACTTATGATGAAAAATGCTCTTTACCTCCAGAGAAAGAACTGATAGTATCTGAATGCAGATTGAAGCATACTTTTTTTTTGCTTTATTTTTCTTGGGTTTTTTTTTTTGATCTGTTCCTTCTTTCACAACATGATGAATATGGAAATATGTTTTGCATGATTGTGCATGTATAACCTATATAAAATTGCTTGCCTTCTCAATGAGGGGGGAGGAAAGGGAAAGAGGAAGAGAATTTGGAACTCAATTTTAAAAAACAGCTATTAAAATTGTTTTTACATGTAATTGGGAAAAAATATATATATATACATATATGTGTATTTTTTAAATCCTTAGGTAGCTTTAGATATTCTCTTCAAATATTCTGTCTTGGTTTGACTTCTTTGATGATAGTGTCTGATGAGAGGCAATGCTGTGACTCTGTGAAATGGGCCTCTACCCTTTGTCTTAACATTTGTTCCAATCTATTTTAAGTGGAGATATTGGAGACTCCAAACTCATGAGTGTCAAAAAGTCAGAAGAGTGGTGAGTGAGCCATCCAGGTGTCCAGGCACTCCAGCATCTGGATTTTTCAGCCCAGCACTGATGTCCTGAAGAGCCAGGAATGACCTTTAGGAGTAGCCTTCGGGGCCCAGTCCAATAGTATCTGAGACTGAGGGTGCAGATTTCTGCAGAGACAGAGATTCTGGGGGTATGTTCTTATTCGTCATGGGTACAGAGCAAGCTGCCCAAGGAACCGGACCTATCACCATCTTTTGGGAGCTCAGAATTGCTGGTGAATAGAAGGGCAGAATACAATGCTGGACAGAAGATGCATTACACATCTTCTGGAGGATGACAGATAATCAATCACCTGGTTTCTGCTCTGTACTTAGAAGAACCTTACAATACAACATACCAAATATTTATTAAATACCCTCTGTGTACAGCACACCATGCTAGGTATTGACAAATATACAAAATGCACTAAGATATAATTCCCTGTCTTCGAGGAGCTCCAGTCTAGTAGGGAGATGAAATACCGTACTAGATAGCTATAATATATCTATCAGAATATTACATGAGAAATGAAGGTTATGAGACGTCTGAAGGGGGCTGTAATTATAACGGGAGTGGAGATCAGGAAAATCCCTGACTTCAGGTTTCTCTATCCAAACTCTGATAATAGATCCTATAAAATCACCATTTTGTCAGCTAAATTAAATGCTATTTTGCTCAGTTTAAATAGCACCTAATAACTATAGTCATTATCAGTGAGATAAACCCTCACCCTGGGGGCAGTAGGAACCCCCAACCTAGTTTTTTGCATGTGGTTCAACAGACACTTGAGTGAGCTTCCTTTGCTGAGTAAGGATGAAACATTTCAGACTTCAGCTCTACTCTCTCTTTAGCCCAAAGATAATTCAACAAATTGGCAAGGTGTCAACTGGCAAAGATGTCAGGAAAGAAGAGAATAAGTTCAAGTGATGGTTAAAAAAAAAAAAAGGAAAAGAAAAGAAAAAAAGGTAGAATTACATTGTCAGAAATGTTAAGGCACTTTTCAGCTGGTGAAATGCTTAGCTAAATTGCTAAATCTTTAAGACTTACTAAATCCCTAGTAGAAATAATATGAAAAGGATGAAATGATCATACTTTGGGGTTCTAGGATTTCCTGAGAAAATTCTAGAACAGATCATTTAAAAGATGGTCAACATCTAACAAAAGAGCCATCAGGAGCAGGTCATGCCAGACAAATTTCACTTGCTTTTTTTTTTTTTTTTTTTTGGACAGAATCACTTAAGTAGAAGGTGAGGGGTATATAGTTTTAGGTACAGTTTAATTGGATTTTTAGCAAAGCTTTTAATAAATAATCTCATGCTATCCTTGAAAAGAAAATGTGGAGTTGCAGATTAGATATTATATTAGATATTATTAGATATTATATTATTATTATATTATCATTAGATATTATGTGCTATTATATATATTATAATGATATTAGATAGACCAAAACTGGTTGGATGGCCAGATTCAAAGAGTAATTGTTAATGGTTCCATAGCTTTTTAAAAATTCAATTTAATTTTCAGTGGTTCAATGTTAATAGGATTGTAGAATCATAGATTAAGAGCTGAAAGGGACCTTGGAAGTCATTGAGTCCAACACCATCATTTGACAGATTGGAAAATTGGAGAAAATTGGAGCATAGATAGGTTAAGTGATTTGCCCAGGATTACACAGTTAAAAAGTAACTGAGGCAGAATTTGAAGCCTTGCCTTCCTGATTCTAAGCCAAGCATTCTATCTGTTTCAACATGCTGCCAGAACCCTAGTGGAATACTCTGTCTCTATACATATTCTACCTTCAGGCTCTTATCTTCCCCTTTTCTAATGAGGAGAAGAAAGGAAAGAAAGAAGGAAGGAAGAAAAGATGAAAGGAATGAAGGAAGGAAGCATTTATTAAGTGCCTACTATGTGCTGGGCACTGTGCTAAGCATTTTACGAATATCTCATTTGGCCCTCACAACCATCCAGTATTATTCCCATTTTACAGCTGAGGAAACTCAGGCAGATAAAAGTTAAATGGCTTTTCTAGGGGTCACATAGGAATGTTTCATCATCTTTCAGAATCAAAATTGCATTATAGTTTATCTGAGTTCATCTGCCTTTTAATAATATAACACAGGCATATTTATTTTTAAAATGTCTTTAGTTTTTACATCACTTTCATTTCCAAATATATTCCTGCCCTCTTCCAAAATGTATCCTTCCCTCCAGCTCTTTTAGAGAAGGGAAAATGAGTTTAAGAAACCCAAACAACGTGCCTGATTAACCATGCCTGACATCACATGCAATATTTCACATTATGTCCCCATTTCTATCAAGAAAGGAGGTGCATTTTCCCAAGTTCTCTCCAGGACAAAGCTTCTTGGACACTAAAATTATATAGCAATCAGTTTTCTTTCCATTTACGTCATTACAGTGGTTTTCCTGGGTTTACTTTCTTCTGCATCATCTTCATCTTCAACTAAGTTTTCCCAGGCTCCTTGGAATTCTTCATAGTCATTATTTCTATTAAAGTCATGTATCACAATTTATTTTGCTGTTCCCAATAAGTGGGCACGGGCATCTACTTTGTTTCCAATTCTTTGCTAACACAAAAAGTGTTTCACCTGACTTTTAGTGTTTTCATTTATATTATCATAGTCACTGTACATATTGTTTTTCTGGTTTGGCTTTCTTTCATCTGCATCAGTTCATACATATCTTTCCATGTTGCTTTGAATTTCTTTTATCCATCATTCTTTAAAGGCAACAATATTTCATTATATTCATATACCACAATTTATTTAACCATTGCCCAATTGATAGGCACCTACTGTTTTGTTTTTTTGCTGCATAAAGTGTTGTAGAACTTATCTTTCTTTTTAAAAAATATTTTATTTTTTCCCAATGACATGTAAAGACAATTTTCAACATTCACTTTTGGGTTTTTTTTCAATGTTCACTTTTTTAAAAATTTTGAGTTCCAGATTTTCTCTCCCTCCTACACCTGCCCGCTCCCTAAGACATAAAGCAATTTGATATAGGTTATATAAGCGCAATCATGCAAAACATATTTCCATATTAGTCACGTTGTGAAAGAAAACACAGACTAAAAAATGAAAAATAGTATGCTTCAATCTACATTCGGACTCCATCAGTTCTTTGTCTATTGTGGATAGCATTTTTCATCATGAGTCCTTTGGAATTGTCTTGGATCATTGTGTTGCCGAGAATAGCTAAGTCATTCACAGTTGATCATTGCATAGTATTGCTATTACTGGGTACGATGTTCTCCTGGTTCTGCTCACTTCACTTTGCATCAGTTCATGTAAGTTTTCACAGGTTTTGTTTTTTTTCTGAAATCAGCCTGCTCATCATTTCTTATAGCACAACAGTATTCCACCACACTCATATACCACAACTTGTTCAACCATTCCCCAATTGATGGGCTCTCCAACAATGTCCAATTCTTTGCCACCACAAAAAGAGCTTCTATAAATAGTTTTGTACACATAGGTCCTTCCTCCTCCCCCCCTTACTTTTTTTTTTAATTCTCTTTGGGATACAGACCTAGTAGTGGCTCTGCTGAATCACGGTTTGATTTCCCTTTGGACATAGTTCCAAATTAGAGTTTATCTATCTTAAGATAACTCAGAAGATAAATATTGATATTTATTTGTATATTATTTGCTATACTTTTATACTGAGAAGGAAATGGCAAACCACTCCAATATCTTTGTCAAGAAAACCCTCTGGACAATATGATCCATGGAGTTGTGAAGAGTTGGATGCTACTTTTTTTTTTTTGTGCTTTTTGGTGAGGCAATCGGGGTTAAGTGACTTGCCCAGGGTCACACAGGGAATTAAGTGTCTGAGGCTAGATTTGAACTCAGGTCCTCCTGATTCCAAGGCTGGAGCTCTACCCACTGTGCCACCTAGCTGCTTCTTGGACACTGCTGAACAACAACAAATTTTATTATGTAGGAGAGGCAGGTTGGTACAGTGCACAGAGGACTCCCTTCCAAGTCCAGATGACTAGAATTCCAATTCTACCTCCGATCCATATTGGCTAGATGACCCTGCCTCTCAGGAGTGCCCTAGGCAACTCTCCTAGACTATAATTTGTGGAATATTTGCCCCTCCACTTTGGTAAAGGAAATTTCCTTGTCAAGGAGTTGCCTACAGTGATGAATCCACAGGTCCAAATCTATCTATCTATCTATCTGTCTGTCTATCTACACACATATGTGTATTATTTTATATAAAACTTTATAGTAAATGTTTCCCTATAACAAAATACAGTATAAGTTCCTTGAGGAAAGAGATTGTTTACCTTCGAGTTTTTGTAATAATAATAATAGAAACAACAATTTATTAATTACCAGGCGCTGTGCTAAATGCTTCACAGCCATCTCACATAACACTCATAATAATGATGGTAATAAGGCGGCAGCTAGGAAGTGCAGTGGATAGAGCACCAGCCCTGAAGTCAGGAGAACCTGCGTTCAAATCTGGCCTCAGACCAAAGACTTGACTTTAGCTATGTAACCTTGGGCAAGTTACTTAACCCCAAATGCCTCACTAAAAAAAATTAATAATAATAATAATAATGGTAATAATAATAACAATAATGATAATATCTAGCGTTCATATTGTGGTTTAAGATTTGCAAAGTGCTTTACATGTGTCAATTTATTCAATGCTTACAACAACCTTGTGACTTATTATCCCCATTTTGCAGATGAGAAAACTGAGGCTGAGAAAATTTAAGTAACTTGCCCAGGGTTACACTGGGCAAGGATTCAAAATGAACTCTGACTCCAAGTGGAGAACTTGCTCCATTGTGCCACCTAGCGGCCTTAACAACAACAGCAGCAGTAGCAGCAGCTCACATTTATATTAATTTATATCGCACTTTTTTCTTTTCTTTTCTTTTCTTTTTTTGCAAGGCAATTGCGGTTAAGTGACTTGTCCAGAGTCACACAACGAGTGAGCGTCATGTGTCTGAGGCTGAATTTGAACTCAGGTCCTCCTGACTTCAGGGCCGGTGCTGTATCCACTGTGCCACCTAGCTGCCCTATGTAGCACTTTTAAGGCACGCAATGGTGCTTTATATGCATTTGTATACATGGCACCTAGCACAGTTCCAGGCACATAGTAGGTGTGGCCCTGACTCAGCCTAGATCTGATGGTTTACGTGTTGTAGTAGAATGAAATGAGATTCCTCATAGACCATCTATCATTCAACAAAAGCAAGTTTATTTAGCCATAGTATGGAAAGGAGACTCATCAGGGATACCACATTGATTCAGCTTGGCATAGCTGCCCTTCCTTTGTATTTGCTTTCCTGACTCATTGTGCACTGGCTTTGTTAGGCCACTGAAAAGTCACTTCATTGATTCTAGCCTTAACTCCCTATTTAATTAATTAATAATTATTAATAATAACTAATTAAATCTCAAGGATGGTTTCAATACTTTTTCAGGAAAAACCAGCCCAGCCTGTGTGGGATAGATGTTGCTCTTGTGACAGTAAACATTTAATATAAATGTTTATTGTGAATATAAATGGATTAGAGTCAGGTCATTAAAAAGTAGGCTATTTCAATTTATTTTCAGTCTACTCTACTCTCTCTCTCTACCCCATTTCAATCTACTCTACTCTCCCTCTCCTCCTTGTTTATAAGCCCAGATCACTGTCTACTTCAAATCCTGTCCAAGAGAGGTATACAGATGGACCAGCTCCATGCATTGTTCATACAACTGGATATCATTGTTTGAACCACGAGCGTTCTTCATCCACCTTGTTTTCCCTGTGTGGATAGTTAGGTCAAAAATCTTTTGAGTGAGGTAGGTAGGCTTCTAGTTAATATGACAGTGTGAAAGATCATACAGGAAGCCAACGCTCCCACTTTTACTCTAGCAGTGATCTAGAAAGAGGTATTCATGGTTATAATATATAGATAAACTCAGCATAGTATATACATGGACTCAGAGTATATATATGTGTGCATATGTATATACATATATACATAGATGTATATGTATATATACATACAAACATATACATATATAAAGTATATATAAGTGTATATAGAGTATGTGTATATAGTATATAAATGGACTTAATGTATATATACACACATATGTACACATATGTATATGTATATGTGTATATATGTGTATGTGTACATGCATACACACATATAAACTATATATATAGCGAGAGAGAGGGAGAGAGTATGTAGGTATATATATATATACAGAGAGAGAGAGAGTGTATATACACATATGGTATGTACATGGAATCAGAGTCAGGAAGGCAGGTTCAAGTCTACCTCTAATTCATACCAGCTATGTGACTTTACACCCTCAATGCACTAAGTAACTCTCAAAAGTTGCAGAGAAGGTACCAACCTGCATTGGTAGAAGGAGTTTCCTTACCTTGGAGTTCCCTATAGCAATGAAACCATGGGTCCAGTATTTATCCCTAATGATCCAGAAAAAGCATCAAATGTATCCCAGTGCCTGGCACATATTAATAAATATTGATTTGATTGATTGAAATCTAACAATGACCAAGAAATCCAAAATGAAACAGTAATAAACTCCTTTATCCAGCCAAGTATCATACAAAAAGAAGAAGCTGGAATCTACGGACAATGGTAGAGAGGTCATGCCAAAGAAGCCAACCATAGTATATATGAACAAGCCAGAAATAGTCAGCAGCCTGCCGAAGAGGAAGCTTGAGGCAATACTCTGACCAAGGAAGCTCTGGGGATGATAGAGCATTACCCACCACGCTGATTGAGGAAGGCCCAGAGGCAACAAATGAACCATCACCTGATGCAGCAAGTTCCACCTGCAACGGAAATCTTGAGGACAGACAAGTCAATTCTAGAGCTGTGTGGGAATATGGAAGTCTACCAGTATTCTGAAAGCAGATGTAGCAAGAAAAGTGGAAGCTAGTGTCTAGGAATTCAGGAAAGTGAGGTCAGACCAAACAGACCACTCCCATCTATAAGTACAGGAGGAAGATCCTGGCCCTATCTTAAAGTCCTAAATCAGGAAGTGTTGCTAGAAATGAGAGTAGACAGAAGACACTGAAATCTTTTTAGCAAATTTGATTGACATTTTAGGAGACTCCACAAGGTTCTTTTCCAGCTTCTCCCTGAAACAAGGACTTATATTTTTCTTCTTCTTCTTCTTCTTCTTCTTCTTCTTCTTCTTCTTCTTCTT